>NW_006789004.1:346607-371081 GCF_000442215.2 Lipotes vexillifer
GCAATAAATAAATACAAATACAAAAATGTATATGCACAAGGTTATTTACTGTAGCACTGTTTGCAATTGCAAAATGTTGAAAACAATCTAAGTGATCATATATGGGAGAGTGGTTGAATAAATTAATAAAGTGGTGGGGAAGAAAGGAACCAACCTAAGTAACTTTGGAAACTGGCACTTTATATTACATAAGGCTAAAGACAAAACGAATTGGACGCAAATGTACTTGAATGGTAAATTTGCTTTTCACACGGATATGGGTTAGCACTTCTGATACAAAGAGTATTCCAGGATTGAGCAAACAAGTAAATAAACTATGCATAATGAGAGCCAGCGTTTTCAAGGCCAAAAAAAAAGTTAAAAGAAGCAAAAAGAAATCAAGAATAAAAATTGTGGTGTTGAACTGGATTTGGAGGTATCAGTGTGAACTTATGGTTTTCAATATATATATTAAATATACAAATAGGTATGTGTGTGTGTATGCGTGTAAAAAAGTGCAAAGTCTTTCCTACTTAGAGAAAGGTAAATTAAAACAACACTAGGGGCTTCAGTGGTTGAGAGTCCACCTGCCGATGCAGGGGACACGGGTTCGTGCCCCGGTCCGGGAGGATCCCACATGCCGCAGAGCGGCTGGGCCCGAGAGCCATGGATGCTGAGCCTGCGCGTCCGGAGCCTGTGCTCCGCAGCGGGAGAGGCCACAACAGTGAGAGGCCCGCGTACCACAAAAGAAAAAAAAACAACACTAGGATACCATTTCTCACTTGTCAGACTATTTTTCTATGCATGCATAGTTTTGCATTACATTATATTATCAAGAGTATAATCTAGTCTTGAAAATAGCTTTTTTTCTCCCATTCTCCACTCTCAAAATAGTAGGGTTCCCTGATTAACATCAAAGACATTTCCCTGATGCTGTTCAGGATCACTGATGCCCCAGCATCTGCTAACCTTAAAATTCACACTTTCCTTGAGATTTAATTCTACCAGATACAGAAAGATTTCTTTCAGCACTTAGGCCTTTTAGTTCTGGTCTGCCACTCACTAGCTGAATGACACTGGGCAAGTCACTTAATACCTACAAACCTTGATCCACTCATCCGTAAAACATAACATCTGTCCTTGCATGGTCACAGAATTAAAATGAGATTCCAAAGGCAGTTTTTAAAAACTATATGTCCTTTTACAAATGTTAGGTTATTTTAATAATAATGCAGGCCAGGGACTTCCCTGGCAGTCCAGTGGTTAAGACTCCACACCTCCACTGCCAAGGGGTGTGGGTTAGATCCCTGGTCAGGGAACTAAGATCCCACATGCCGCACGGCACGGCCAAAAAAACAAATGCAGGCCATCTGAGACAAATCAATCAAGGCTGTTTAATTAACAATTTACTAGTTGTTATTCACTGTATTTTAAAATATCTGTGACTCAGCAAAGAAGAAATTATCACAACTAATAAAAGTCATGAAATAATAAATAGAGCTTCCACCAACCTGGCCATTTGCTTGTAAGCTTCTTCAGCTACTGCAAAGATATGTGGATCCATATCACCCATGTTCTGACCACTATATGCATTAATAATATCTTCTCCATAAATAGGCAGCTGTTCATAAGGATTTATAGCTACTAGGACTATACCTGGGGAGAAAGGTAAAAAAAAGCAAAAGAAGAAGTGAATAATATCCTCATGGGCATATCAAACTTGGTAAAGTGAGAATCATAGTTAATACTAATTCAATTTCAGTTAATATTGAACTAACAAATTGTTAAGGGTCAAAATATATCATAGCCTTTGCCTCTGAACCCATTATACCTAGTCCTAACTAAAACACCATTTACAAACTAGACTAGGTGATTTAAAATAATAAAAACTGGGGCAATGTTGAAAGGACTTTAAATATTTTTGTAATATTTAAACCAAAAATTCCACTTCTAGAAATTTATCCAAATGAAATAATCATAGATTCACGTAAAGGTTTTTTTTTTTTAAATAAAGATGTTTATCATAATGTTATTCATAACAGTGAAAAGTGGAAACAAAGTATATAATAAAGGGAGAGTGGTTTATGTACAGCACAGGGAACTATATTCAATATCCTATGATAAACCTTAATGCAAAAGGATGAAAAAATATATATATATGTACAACTGAGTCACTTTGCTGTATAGCAAAAACTAAACACAACATTGTGAATCAACTATACTTCAATAATTTTTTTTTTAAAAAGGGAGAGTGGTTTAATATGTACTATTATATCCATGTAACAGACTATTGAGCTACCACCACAAATCATGTTTATAAAAAATATTGTGTCATAGGAAAACATGACACAAAACTATATATAGACTGATTCCAATTTTATATCTATTTATACTCTCTCACATATACACACAGGGTATAAGACAACATAATACTGGTTATTTTTCAGTGGTGAATTACATGTAATTCTTTTTCATTTTTTATACTTTTTTTGGTATTTCCTTAAAAGTTACAGCAAGTATATATTAACTTAATAAAGTCGTTCATTCAACAAATATTTGACTACAACTAGCTTTCAAGTCATTTCTAAGTGCTATATTTACAACAGTAAACAAACAAAAAGACAAATCTAAATAGAGTATAACCTTTAAAAATTGTGGGGACTTCCCTGGTGGTGCAGTGGTTAAGAATCCACCTGCGAATGCAGGGGACACGGGTTCCATCCCTGGTCCGGAAAGACCTCACATGCCGTGGAGCAACTAAGCCTATGCGCCACAACTACTGAGCCTGTGCTCTAGAGCCTGTAAGCCACAACAACTGAGCTCACGGGCCACAACTACTGAAGCCCTCGTGCCTCGAGTCCGTGTTCTGCAAGAAGAGAAGCCACCACAATGAGAAGCCCGCACACCACAACAAAGAGTAGCCCCTGTTCTCCACAACTGGAGAAAGCCCATGTCAGCAACAAAGACCCAACACAGCCGAAAAAAGCAAAACAAGACAAAAAGTGTATCACTGTACTGTACACCTGTAAGTTATATAACATTGTACAGCAATTATATTTCAATAAAAATTTTTTAACAAAAGGAAAAAATTTTGCCCTCATGAACCTTATATTCTAGAGGGAAATTCAGACAATAAAATAAGTAAGAAAAATATATATCATAGGTTAGACAGTAGTAAGGAAAAGGGGGGAAAATTAAACAGAGAAGGAAGATAGACAACTAGGAGAAGAAAAGATAGGGTGGATAGGAAAGGCTTCACTGAGAAGGTAGCATATGTGCAAGAAAAAAATAAATTGAAGAAAAATGAAAATTGAGAAAAAGAAATATTCAGTTAATAGGTACGGAGGATAAAGAGCAAATATCAAGGATATAAAAGGTATAAATTCTTTTAAGAAGAAAAGATACCTGTTCCTTTCCAAAACAGGAGCGTAATGAAGAAATGCTGAGTGCTGAGTTGGGTACACCAAGCAAAGAGATTTAGAAGGAAATGAATGGAAATCCCAGACCTGGGTCTCAGCAGAGAATGATTAGTGAAAGAAGGATAAGAAGTCAGTAGAGAAAAAAGAGCTGGGGACATGGGAGAAAATAAGAATTGTCCCCATGCACAATATTTCCATGGCCCTGTCCATTAGAGAAAAGAATTCACAGTTCACTCAGACAGCAACGCACACTCACCACAATATGTATAAATAAGTTTGGAATCAATAAAGCGGACTCTGAGATTGTGGAGTACAGCAGGCTCGTGAAGATAGCTGAGGGCTGTGAGGTCATTTTCACCCACAAGTATGTCAGGGTTTCTTAAGTGAGGCAGTTCCTTCGTCTTTGGATCTAGACGATATTCCAAATCCTGAAAATGCACAAGATATAGCATCTGGATAAATAATGACAATAAACCCAAAACAGGCACATACATTTTGCTTATTTCCTATTCCTGATTTGCTTCTCAGCTATTAAATGCATTCTTTTCCTCGCACCTTCCAAAACCACAGAAACTGGTGGAAATGGCAAAAAAAAATAAGGAGAGTCTTTGTTTTCACTAGATATATTAACTCATATTAACAATTTTTGATAATACACTTTGAAAAGTCAAAGCCTAGAATTTTTTTTACCTTGTTACTAGACCAGAATTTTTAATCTTTAGTTAAATAAGCTTTTTTTTCCTCTTCACCTATTATAAGTGACAAGTGGTAAGAGCTTGGCTCTAGAGCTAGATGAACCCAGGTTCAAATCCTAAAACTGGTACTTACTCCTTTTGTGGTCTTGGGTATATTATTTAACCTAAATCTTTCATTTGTAAAATGGGCATAATGGAAATAGCTCATAGGGGTGTGGTAAAAATTAAGTGAGACAGTGCCTGGTATATGCTAAGTACTTGGGAACTCCTGAACGCTGAGAGATCCAAGAATCCCCTAAAATTAGGTGTTAACACTTTGTGTGTATGCACATATGTGTAAATATATACATATATGTGTATTTTTTTAAAAACACAGTCCATAGTTTTTATTCAACTTTTAATGAGGTGCTTGGGCCCCCAAATTAAGAAGTACTACTCACTTTAAAGCCAAGGGAATATGGCTTTATGGCAAAGCCAAGCATGGAGATTGTTACTCAACTATGTATTAAGGACAAACAACACACGACACATGAAAAGGTAAAAAAAAATGGCAATATAATTGCAGAGAGGGACAAGCTGATTTTGTAAAAAGACTTTTGTTAATACTAAAGAGATATATAGAGGTCAAATGTGCAAATCAGGTTGGAATGACTGCAAAATGGGGAGGAAATTTTTACAATCTGCCCCTTGACCTCTCTCTGCCTGTTTATTAGGGTATAATAATAAAACTTTTCCAAAGCAGACTGGTCCTTGCATTGGCTCCTGCCATACAAAAAAGCCACTTCTGGCTGTGTGATCTCAGGTAGACTGCTTAATGTCTTGGCTTCCTTATTTGGAAAATGGTCATAATACCACCTGTGAACGCACAGGATTGCTGTGAGAATTAACATAAGAAAATAAAGGGACTCCCTTGGTGGTCCCGTGATTAAGACTCTGCCCTTCTACTGCAGGGGGCATGGGTTCAATCCCTGGTTGGGGAACTAAGATCCCACATGCATGGCCAAAAAAAAAAAGAAGAAAATATAGCCTAAGGTACCTGACGTTGTGCCTCACAGAGTGGATGATCAATGAATGTTGAATAAATTAATTCCTTAGTTAGAAGTCAAGGCCCTCCTAATCTGGCCTAATTCTTCCCTGCCTTCTTTCTGAATAATCTCCTTGTCTGTTTTGCTCTCCTAAAATTCATCCTCCATACTGCCAACAGTGAGTCCTTTCTAAAACACAAACCTGGCACCCTTCTTCTGTTTAAAAACACTACAATCACTCCCCCTAGCATACCAGTTGAAGTCCAAGAGTTTCAGCATGAACACCAGGCCCTCTGTGATCTGGTTCCCACCTCCATCCTCTTGCCAGTCCTGTACCCACACTTCACATCCCAACAACATGGAACTTGTGCAGTTCCCCAAACACACATCACTGTACAAGCCCCCTTGCCTTTGTCCATGCTTTTCTAGATCCCTGAAATGCACTCCTCCTTGTCTACTCATTCTTTAGACAATGCATCTCTGACCCTTAACCTTCACCAGTCCCTCTGGCCACTACCCACTCTGTCCTATTTTTGTTTCTTCTTTATATTTATTATATCATGTGTCACACTATTCATAAGTATATGTACTTCTCTTACCTGACATTAATGTCAGAGAGCATATCTTTTGCCACCTCTTAACATGGTATATAGCAGGTACCTTAACACACAAGCCTTGAATTAGTACACACACCTTTCTAAATCTCTGCTCCAGTCAACTTGTGATATTCACTATCTCCCAAATATATTCCAATCCTCACAAAGTCTACCCCCTTCTCTTTGTTAATCCAAACTCTATCTAGTCAAAATTCTTCCTTCTCTTTGAAGCCTTCCTTGAAGCAGCCCACAGTGATACTTCCCTCTATTGGGATCCTGAAGTCCTCACTGTCTTTACAGTACAGCAGAGTGGTAATGAGCACAGACCAGAAAGGCAATCTCCTGGCTTTAAGTCCCAGCTGCATCCCTTAATGCGTGTATAACCCGGAGCAAGTCCCAAACTCTCTGAGCCTCAGGTTCTTCATCCATAAAGTGGTAAAGATAACAGCCCAACCTCACAGGATTGTTATGAGGATTAAGTGAGTTACAGCATATAAAGCACTTAGAACTATGCCTGTACATAGTAAGTGCTCAATATATATTAACAGTCAGGACAGCATTATTCACTTGGCAGTTAATCATAAGCTTATCTTTTGACATCTTAATATTGCTGTGTTGAACTACTTTTTTTTTTTTTTTTTTTTTTTTTTTTTTCCTTTTGTTTTTGGGGCCTTTTTCTTTTTTTTTTTTTTTTTTTCCCTTGCGTTATGCGGGCCTTTCACTGTTGTGGCCTCTCCCATTTGCGGAGCACAGGCTCCGGACGCGCAGGCTCAGTGGCCATGGCTCACGGGCCCAGCCGCTCCGCGGCATGTGGGATCTTCCCGAAACGGGGCACGAACCCGCGTCTCCTGCATCGGCAGGCGGACTCTCAAGCACTGCGCCACCAGGGAAGCCCTGAACTACTTTTTATATCCTGTATTTTCCTGGCTAGATTATAACTTGTTTAGAGGAAATTAACGTCACAAGGGTTTTTAAGAAAAAAGTGTGACATGACCTGTTAAATGCAGTGGAGAGATTAAAAAGGGTAGAACTAAGACTCCACTCACGCAGTGAATGCAGATGGGAAAGAGATACAACTGGTTTTAAGTTTTTCTGGCCACTAGCAAAGTATTTTATATAACAGCTTCTAAGTAAATATTTTTCAAATATCTGGTTCCAGCAAATATCATATCTCAAACTGGCTCCTTAAGTGTTGCTTTCTTAGTTAATGTGAATAATTTAAATAGTATCCTAAACAAAATACAGATAAACAGGAATATCTTTGGGAGGATTAGATGTGAATCTAAACCAGGTCATAATAAATTCATAAATCAAAATAATGGATTTTTAAAAGTACCTGCTATTCTCACTAAGCCACTGGGCTAGAAAATTGAGTTTGCCATTTTGCTATTTTTATCAATTAAGTAAGTGAAAACATTATATTAATTCAAAATTTAACTTCCAAGTGAAGTTAAGTATGTCACAGCAAGTTTACACTTTTGAATTTCCTTCACTTTATGCCAATAACAACAAATAAAAGCAAAATTCTTACCTTTCCATCCTCAAGGTGAAGCAGGAGGACTTTATCTCCTGGCTTATAATCTTTGAGCAATTCTGCTGACTTCCAAACTTCCTCAGGATCAGGTATCCAAACCCTGGCAAACTAGAAGACAGAAAGAAAAAAAAATTTTAAACCAGCAAATCAAGCATTCTTGACCTGCGCTAAACATGAGGAGATTTCAACTAAATCCGGAAAGAAGCACCTTTGTGTTTTGTCAACAGCAAGCTCCAGCTCAGATTTCCACAAGTATTTTGGAAACAGTAATGAGTAGGTACTTTGCCAAAGGTTAGATTTCCAAGAGCTAGGTGTTAACAACACTTACAGATAGTAGACAGAGGCTAAGGCCCTTACACTCACCAGAGACAAGATATTTAAATAGCAAACATCACTCTGACAACCAACTTCCCCTTTATCCTATCTCTATCTCTGGGGAAGGTATCCAAAGAGAAACAGGTCAGAAGTCAGTCTATTATTACCACTGTCTTTTTATGATTCTTCTCCGTCTTAACCAATGAGATCGGTAGCTCTGCAGAAACAACTATACCAGAACTGGGTCAGTTTGGAAGGTATATATAACTTAGATGTTGAGACGGAGAGCAAGCTCAACTTGACAATGCCCCTTCCTATTGCCTCTATCACCTCCAACCCTACTTTCCACTCTCCCCTTAGACCCCCAGTGAAAATACACATGGCAGCCCTGAGGAAGAGGACTAAGCTTGTTCAGCCACATCCAGTGTGAAGACTGGGAAGGAAGACAAGAAGGCAAGGTCCCAAGATTCCATGAGAAACCTAGAAATGGGATGTGGCAGCAAGAGTCAGGGAGGAATTAGAAATAGGGCTGGACACACCTACCCACTGAGTCTGCTCAGGTACCTGGTGAAACAGAAGCAGTTAGCGACAGATAACCCAAGCCAAAGTGAACCCGACAGAGCTCCCAGCAAGACAAGGGAGGGTCCAGTGTCACATAACAGCTCTGTCACCAGCTGTCTCCACTAGCTAATAGACGGTGTGACTTTCCTGCAATGCTCCCCATTCCCTTTTTTACTCATGCTGCTCTAGTTTTACCCCTTGTTACCTTGTGAGTCCCTCAAATATCTCACTTATGATTCCTCAGACCCTATTTTAGTTATTTATGGATCTGTCCACCTCCTACACTAGGCTGCATGCTCCTTAAGCCATCTCTGAACCCCCTAGAGGTTGGCTCAGCTCCTTGCCCACAATTAGTGGGGCATTTGTCTTGATTTTATGTAAGACAGAGGTAGGACAAGGGAAGGAAACAAAGTCAGGAGAATGGGGATGAGAGGTAGCAAAGGCAAACATCACAGACCCACCTCAGGATTTGTCCTGAAGCCACAAAGCACAGCTGAGATGGGGTAGGAGTCAGAGACTCAGGGAAGAGATCCATGGAGTAGTAGGCAAAGAAAGGGTAAACACTGATGTAGGAACTGTAGGAGAAGGGTAGACGAGGATTTGGGATCTGAGATACTGTGACTAAAGCCACAAAAACTGTAGGAGGTGAAGAAGAGAGAAAAAGCCTTAAACTAGATACACTAAAATATAAACACACATCAAAGATTTATGACAATTCAAAGGTACCCCTAATTAGAAAGGAGAGGAAGGGCAAAAATGGAGATGGGCTAAATCTTATGGAAACAGTCAAAATCTGAGAAAAGAATGCTAGCACAGATTTACGTTGCATAGTAGCTTTCAAGGAAAATAAAAACCATCTGCTCTTCTACAATACAATTTATGATGAGGTAATTCTGACTGAGTCTAATGGGAAAGCATTGGAAAGGGGGGTTCAGGGGACATGCCTGCACTGGTATGTGCAGAGAGGGGCACCAAACAACACTGGTTCAGCCTAACATGGCTTCTCAGGGGTTACACCCATCCTGTGTGCGTAAGGAGGTAGCAGGCATTTTTCTTACTGTATCCTACCACAAGGACAACACTCAGGAGGTCCTTGATTAATGCAGATGACTCACTGGAAGTTTTGCTAACTTGCATTTTGTCAGTCAAGGAACCCTAAAGTGTGGGCACCAAGAGTAATTGTTTCTGATGCCTCAGACACTTTGGGAACAAGTCTGACAGCACTAACAGTAAATGACCAGTCCCTGAATCCCCAAAAATCTGACCCATGTGATTCTCTCTCCTTCCCCAAACTCCCACACACATAATTTGCTTTTCATACAGCACATGTGCACATCTTTCCTAGCTCCCCTATTAAATCATAAGCAGCTTGGCAACATGGAATCTGCTTGGTTCATTTTTGATACCCCATTGTGAATGTTCACAAAAAATGAATGCTTTATGTGACAGTTCAAACAAGCCTATAATAAAAACTAAGTGTCCCTCTAGGCTATGAACTGAAGCAGAATAAAAATCCCAAATCATCAACACCCCTTCCTGTGAACCCTGACATTAACACTGACACTCCATATGGTTACTAAGTAATTCACATAACCCTTAAGGCATGTTTTTGAGGTAGAAAATTCTATGGAATTTTCTATTCCTACTATGCTAAAGCACATAATGGGCTTCCAGAAATTACATACACACACACACACACAAATATCTGTTGAATGAAAGAGTGATATAATGAACTCCCATATACCCACCACTTAGGTTCAGAAATAGAACATTACTCCTCAGTGGGATATATTCTTAAACATTTCATTTTCTCTCCATTTTCAATCACTACTGCCATTGTCTGGTCATGCCAAACTATGTGTTTGCAGTATCCTGAATAAGCCCTGCTGCCTTACATTTGCTTTGGCTATTTCCTCCATCTGAAACACAACCCCTCCCCCTTTCAGATAGCAGACTCCTATTTATTCTTCACATCTGTGTTAAAGTACCTCCTTCTCAAAGAAGACTTTCCTGACTTATCATCATCATTTGACACTCTGTTCTCAATGTCCTCATTACCTCATACAATCTTCCTCTAGAATCCTTATCCCACAAAATGATGACTTTGCTTGCCTGTCTCACTCGGTAGACTGTAGGTTCCTTGAGAGGAGGGATGCATCTTATTCATCTCTGACATTTCAGCACTTAACACAGGGCCTGCCTAATAATTTCTGAATAAACTTTTGTTATACGAATGTTCCTGGCCTTAGACATTATACTCTAAGAGGGTAGATTAAAAGAAGTATTGGCCAGAGGCTCCCAAAATCTTCTAAAAGGGTCTATAATTTCCAGAAGTAGAGAAACATGAAAGTGACATTGGAGAGTTGAGTTATACACGAAATCTTGGTGTGACAGAAGGAAAAAGAGCCAGACATGAAAGGAGTACAGAAGTAATGAAACACCCTTTCCTCCCCCCACCGCAAACCTCCATCCCTTCATAATTCATGTATTTAGAGTGGAAGCTATACCTCACTTCCAGAACAGAGAGCCCCACTTCCAATCCCACCACAAATTCTTTACTTAGAAGGCAAAGAGGTGTTGTGACCACCACTTCTACCAGCCATCTCTTGGAGCAGCAAAGTGGGGAATAGATGGGAAGAAAGGTAGGCCAAGGGGTTAGAGCAGGGAAAGAGGGTCACACTAAAATGCGGGAAGGAGAAAAGAATGGCTGGAGTGAACACAAGGTGCATTCTGAGTAGGGCTGGAAGTAAACAGCGAAAGTGTCCTGTGCCCCTACTGCGGCTTTTTAACAGATACAAGCATACCTCATTTTATTGTGCTCTGCTTTATTTTACTTTGCAGATATGGCTTTTTTACAAATTGAAGGTTTGTGGCAACACTGTTTCAGGCAAGTCTACTGGTGCCATTTTCCAACAGGATTTGCTGACGTCATCTCTGTGTCACATTTTGATAATTCTCACAATACTTGAAACTTTTTCATTATGGTTATATTTGTTATGGTGATCTGTGATCTTTGATGTTACTATTGTAATTGTTTAGTGGTGCCGTGAACCGCACCCACATAAGATGACAAACCTAAATGATAACGTTGTGTGTGTTCTGACTGCTCCAACTACTGGCTCTTTCCCAGATCGCCTCCCTATTCTCTGAGACACAACAATATTGGTATTAGGCAAATTAATAACCTTATAATGGCCTCTAAGTATTCAAGTGAAAGGAAGAGTTGCAGGCCTCTCACTTTAAGTCAAAAGCTAGAAATGATTAAGCTTAGTGAGGATGGTGCATCAAAAGCTGAGACAGGCTGAAAGCACTTACACCAAATAGTTGGCCAAGTTGTGAATGCAAAGAAAAAGTTCTTGAAGGAAATTAAAAGTGCTACTCCAATGAACACGCAAATGATAAGAAAGAGGAACAGCCTTATTGCTGATATGGAGAAAGTTTTAGTGTCTGGAAGGCAGATCAAACCAGACACATTCCCTTAAGCCAAAGCCAAATCCAGAGCAAGGCTCTAACTCTCTTCAATTACACGAAGCCTGAGAGAGGTGAGGAAGCTGAAGAAAAATGTGAAGCTAGCAGAGGTTGGTTCGTGAGGTTGAAGGAACGAAGCCGTCTCCACAACACGAGTGCAAGGTGAAGCAGCAAGGGCTGATGTGGAAGCTGCAGCAAGTTATCCTGAAGATCTAGCTAAGATCAATAATGAAGGTGGCTACACTAAACAACAGATTTTCAGCGTAGACAAAAAAGCTTTACACTGGAAGAAGATGCCATCTAGGACTTTCACAGCTAAAGAAAAGTCAACGCTTGGCTTCAAAGCTTCAAAGGACAGGCTGACTCTCTTGTTAGAGGCCAGTGGAGATGGTGATTTGAAACTGAAGCCAGTGCTCATTTACCGTTCCCCAAAACCTAGGGTCCTTAATAATTATGCTAAAACTACTTTGCCTATGCTCTATAAATGGAACAAAGCTTGGATGACAGCACACCTGTTGACAACATGGTTTACTGAATATTTTAAGCCCACTGTTGAGACCAATTCCTCAGGAAAAAAAAAGATTCCTTTCAAAATATTACTGCTCATTGACGAGGCATCTGGCCATCCAAGACCTCTGATGGGGAGGTAAAACAAGATTAATATTGTTTTCATAACTATTAACACAACGTTCATTCTGCAGCTCACAGATCAGGAGTCATTTTGACTTTCAAGTCTCATTCTTTAAGAAATACTTTTTTTTTTTTAAAGAAATTCAAAAAGAGTCATGTACCAAAATGTTCATTGCAGCTCTGTTTACAATAGCCCGGAGATGGAAACAGCCTAAGTGCCCATCGTCAGATGAATGGATAAAGAAGATGTGGCACATATATACAATGGAATATTACTCAGCCATAAAAAGAAACGAAATTGAGCTATTTGTAATGAGGTGGATAGATCTAGAGTCTGTCATACAGAGTGAAGTAAGTCAGAAAGAGAAGGACAAATACCGTATGCTAACACATATATATGGAATTTAAGAAAAAAAAATGTTATGAAGAACCTAGGGGTAGAAGAGGAATAAAGACACAGACCTACTGGAGAACAGACTTGAGGATATGGGGAGGGGGAAGGGTGAGGTGTGATAGGACGAGAGAGAGACATGGACATATATATATAAACAAACGTAAGGTAGATAGCCAGTGGGAAGCAGCCGCATGGCACAGGGATACCGGCTCGGTTCTCTGTGGCTGCCTGGAGGGGTGGGATAGGGAGGGTGGGAGGGAGGGAGACAAAGAGGGAAGAGATATGGGAACATATGTATATGTATAACTGATTCACTCTGTTATAAAGCAGAAACTAACACACCATTGTAAAGCAATTATACCCCAATAAAGATGTTTAAAAAAATTTTAATTTATTTATTTACTTTTGGCTGCGTTGGGTCTTTGTTGCTGCATGCAGGCTTTGTCTACTTGTGTGAAGCAGGGGCTACTCTTTGTTGCGGTGCACAGGTGCCTCACTGTGGTGGCTTCTCTTATTGTGGGGCATGGGCTCTAGGTGCGCAGGCTTCAGTAGTTGTGGCACGTGGGCTCAGTATTTGTGGCTTGCGGGCTCTAGCGCGCAGGCTCAGTATTTGTGGCACATGGGCTTAGTTGCTCCATGGCATGTGGGATCTTCCTGGACCGGGGCTCGAACCCATGTCCCCTGCATTGGCAGGCGGATTCTTAACCACTGAGTCACCAGGAAAGTCCCAAGAAATACTTTTTTTATTCTTTAAGAAATACTTTTCATTGTCATAGACAGTGATTCCTCTAATGGAACTGGGCAAAGTAATTGAACCATTCTGGAAAGGAGTCACCATTCTAGATGCCATTAAGGACATTTGTGATTCATAAGAATAGGTCAAATACCAACATTAACAGGAGTTTAAAAGAAGTTGATTCCAACCCTCATGGATGACTTTGAGGAGTTCAAGACTTCAGTGGAGGAAGTAACTGCAAATGTGGTAGAAATGGCAAGAGAACTAGCATTAGAAGTGGAGCCTGAAGTTGTGACTGAATTAGGGCAACCTCATGATATAACTTTAATGGATGAGGAGTTGCTTCCTGTGGAGAAGCAAAGAAAGTATTTTTTTTTTGAGAGGGAAATCCACTCCTGGTGAAGATGGCTGAAATTACAACAAAAGATTTAAACTTAGTTGATAAAGCAGCACGGTTTGAGAGGATTGACTCCAATTTTGAAAGAAGTTCTGTGGGTAAAGCACTATAAACCAGTACTGCATGATAGAGAAATAGTTCACGAAAAGAAGAGTCAATCGATGTGGCAAATTTCACTGTTGTCTTATGAAATTGCCACAGCCATTGCAACCTTCAATAACCATTACCCTGATCAGCAAGCAGCCATCAACATCGAGGCAAGACCCTCAACCAGCAAAAAGATTATGACCCACTGAAGGCTTAGATGATGGTTAGCATTTTTTAGCAATAAAGTAATTTTTTATTAGGTAGTGTACATTGTTTTTTTAGACATAATGCTACTGCATACTTAATAGACTACAGTATAGTGTAAACATAACTTTTATTATGCACTGGGAAACCAAAAAATTATTGTGACTCACTTTATTGCGATATTCACTTTATTGTGGTGGTCCAGAACTGAACCCACAATATCTCCAAGGTATGCCTGTGCCAAGGCTTAGACCTTAAAAGTGCTAGAACTGGTGGGCTTTCCTGGTGGCGCAGTGGTTGAGAGTCCGCCTGCTGATGCAGGGGACACGGGTTCGTGCCCTGGTCCGGGAAGATCCCACATGCCGCAGAGCGGCTGGGCCCATGAGCCATGGCCGCTGAGCCTACGCGTCTGGAGCCTGTGCTCCGCTACGGGAGAGGCCACAACAGTGAGAGGCCCGCGTACCACAAAAAAAAAAAAAAAAAAAAAAAAAAGATAGTAGAGCTGGGATCCAAATCTATGTCTACACTACAAGCCAAACATTCTTTCCCTTCCACCTCGCTTCTCCCTAGTAAAAACAGTAGATTTCAGAAAGAAGAAAGTCCCCACTCCCACTCCAAAATTGTTCCCCTTTGTGTTGTAATGTAAACTGCTATTAGACTGGTCCATGTCATCAGGTAAGACTTAAGATTGTCTCATCTTGGGACTTCCCTGGTGGTGCAGTGGCTAAAAATCTGCCTGCCAATGCAGGGAACCTGGTCCGGGAAGATCCCACATGCCGTGGAGCAACTAAGCCCATGCGCCACAACTACTGAGCCTGCGCTCTAGAGCCTGCAAGCCACAACTACTGAGCCTGCGTGCTGCAACTACCACTGAAGCCCACACGCCTAGAGCTTGTGCTCCGCAACAAGAGAAGCCACTGCATTGAGAAGACTGCGCACCACAACGAAGAGTAGCCCCCGTTCACAGCAACAAGAGAAAGCCCACACACAGTAACAAAGACCCAACACAGCTAAAAACAAATAAATAAAATATTAAATTACTTTAAAAAATCATTTTAAATAAATTGGGATAAAACATTCACATAACTATTAAAATCCTTAATGACTTGGGATAAAACATTCACATAACCTCTAGAGCCTTGTATTATTTGGCACCTCCTCCAGAAGGTTTTGGAGAACCAGCCTCATCTCATGACAGTCCCTACTCTATCCTTTCTTCACCCCACCAAGGGCCATCTGCACTGGTTTTCCTTCAACCGCTTAAACAATTCATGCTGCCTCAAGACTTTCTCTCATGCTTTCTCTTGGCCTGGAACCCTTAGCTTCACTGGTTATGTGACTGATTCCTACTTAACCTTTCACATCTCAGCTTAAGTATCTGTTATTAGAAAAGACCCTCCCTGACCTCTCCATCTAAATTAAGCCCTGTTGCTAATGCTTTCTCACATAATCCTGTACTTTTTCTTCACTATAAAGACCACGAAGACAGGGACTGGGTCTATTTTGCTCAAAACTGATGCCCAGAGCTAAACATATTGTCTTATCTATAACAGGTGTCTGATAAGTACCTACTGAATAAATGAATTGCCTGTTTCATCACATCTAAGACACCATCAATAATAAGATACATTCCTAATGTGAAAACCATTGTAAATGTTAGAATTCAATAAATATGACAGGTTATTATTGTACACATTGTTCTTACCCACATCTCTGACTCTGTATCTCTGCATTTTTCCCCCTTTTCTGCTACTTTTTCAAATTTGTCTAAAAGAAATTTATACCCTTTCTTAATGAGGCAGAATTTTATTTAATTTTTTTTAATTTTTAATTTATTTATTTTTGGCTGCGTTGGGTCTTGTTGCTGCGCGCGGGCTTTCTCTAGTTGCGGCAAGTGCGGGCTACTCTTAGTTGTGGTGCACGGGCTTCTCAATGCAGTGGCTTCTCTTGTTGAGGAGCATGGGCTCTAAAAACGCGGGCTTCAGACGTTGTAACATGCAGGCTCAGTAGTTGTGACTCGCGGGCTCTAGAGTGCAGGCTCAGTAGTTGTGGGGCATAGGCTTATTTGCTCCACGGCATGTGAGATCTTCCTGAACCAGGGATGGAACCCGTGTCCCCTGCATTCGTAGGCAGATTCTTAACCACTGCGTCACCAGGGAAGTCCCAAGGCAGAATTTTAAAAATAAAACAATCCACTTTAAAAAAACCCAGTTTAAGTGTTCTGACCTCTAGAAAGCCTTCCTTGACCATCAAGTTAAGGTAGGGGCTCCTGCTTGGACCTTCCATAATTTCTGGGTTTTATCTCTATGCACTTTTCACATTCCATTGTATTTATCTTCCCACAGGCCTGTCTTTTTAACTAGATTGTGACCTCCTTGAGGACAGGATCTATGATATACCCATTGGCATCATACCCATACCTGGCCCAATGCTTAGCAAAGTAGATGCTCAGGAGATGTCAGTTGAATGAATGAATAACTGAATAGACGAGTCTTTAGGAGTCACAGAACTTCCACAGATTTGAAATGTGAGAAATGGTACACTAAAACAGGAAGCCAGTCATGGCAGAAGCCGTAGAACTGAAAATAATTTCATTAGCTACCAGTGCAAGCATGAGTCACTCACACTTAAAAATACAAAAGGCTGGCTTGCCCAAATGAAATACCATTTCTCAACAGGAAGTTAAAGATAAGGAACAGAACATGAAGAGCCTCTGTGTTAGTAAAAGATATTCATATTTATATCTTATGTGCTAACTATCTCTCTGTCCATAGCTTGGGTAGACTTTTGATCAACAGAATTCCCTTAAAAACTGTTTGAACAAAACTCACAGTTTCTACTTTGTAGCACTAATATTTTTAATTGCATATACAACAGGCTAGGCTAATAATACAAGGTTGTGGTGTTCGTTTGATATACTGAAAGTTCAACTAGGTGTGTGATGAGTACCAAGGAGGCAGGTGTCACCAGAGATACCCTAAGGGAAGAGAACCACAGAAGTGCTGCTGGACTCAGGCCAGCTGCTGGCCATGCTTGCACCTTGATCATGGTGAGACAATTACTAGAAAACCAAGAAGCAGAAATCATTAGATACTGAGGTTATGAAACTCTAACTCAGCAATTCCCAAACTTCTAGAGACCAAGAGTACACTCTTCTTCCCTCAACTGTGACAGCCTTAAGGTGCTAAAGAGTAGTACTGAACTGACAAGAGCATCCGAATCAGCATCAGTAGCACTGAACTGACAAGGGCTGGGGGTTCTCAACAGGACTGACAGAAATTGACTGGACAATGGGGATATGAGAAAGCTCAAATGCAACTGCTGCTCTATTTTAGGATGTAAAAATCTCCTAGTTTATGAAATAAAGGACATTTGTTCTTAAGCAAGAGTTACTCCAACTGCATATGCTGAGAGAATATTCTGAAAGACAAATGCAGCACAAGAAGCAGAGGCTGTAAAAGAACTGAGGCCTCAGGTTTTTCCTCAGACGTCAAGCTGGGGTCCTGGCACTGATGTGACCACACACTTCAAGCTGATCAAAATGGATTTTCCTGGAAATAAAAATTTTATTCTGTCTGTGATGACTGAGGAGGACATTACTTCTTTCTATCCCTTTATAGTGGCTTCTCACTCTTACAAAAATTTTATGAGTCTATGTACTTCTTAATACATAAAAAACTAAAATTTTTAAATATCGCAAAATTATCACACCTAAAATTGCTTTCCTTTTTTATTATTATACATAGAATTAGTTTTCCCTCACTCGTTTTTCCTAATTTTCTTAGTTATTTAAGCTTCTATTACGGACAATTTCATAAGTTATTTTAGCATGCTTCATACAAAACAGATTCTGCTTTGCTATCTCACTCTACAGCCTTCATAAAAGCTACTCTAAATTTATTTCATTTTCAATCTGTATCTGGGATAATCAGCTTCTTCTATTTACTACTCACAGTATAAAAAGTACTTCCTTTTATTTGACCTATAATTACTTCTTTGAGGCTTCAAAAGATGCCCCCGAGTTCTTATGTGTACAGTGAATAAGTCCACGTTGCCCTCTTCTTGTGTTTCACCGCTTTCTGAGATTTCACCAGATAAAAAGTTCATTCTTTAACCTTTCAGATTGAAGAGTCCAATTTTTTTGAACAGTGACTTATTCTTGCTTATTTTTAATCTCTCTGAATTTCAGTTTTCTCACTTACAAAATAAAGCAATTAAACAATAGAGAATTTAGAGTCAAGGTTAAGCACACCAGCTTTGGAGTCAGACAGATCCAGTGGCTCAATACTTCAACTGGGTTAGAAGACTTTGAGCAAATTACCCAACTTCCTTCTTCAGTGACCTCACCATATAAAACTAGTTACTAATAATACTCACGTCAAAGAGTTGTTAGCAGAAAAATGAACTAAAATTTAAAGACCTTTACATTATATTGTCACCATCCCTATTCCACCCCAACCCCAGATTTAAGCACCTCGTTTGGCTTAACCTAAACTCCTTTTCTAGAGTCTACAATGTACTGTGCAGTCTGGTCCCTGCCCTTGGGTTTAACATCACCTCACTGGGGTCTTCTCCCTTCCTCTGAGCTGACTGTGCCAGCCTTCTCTTGTTCCTAGAACACCCCAACTCTTTCTGACTTCAAGGCTGTTACTGTGCCCTCTGCTGAGAGCATCCTCCACTCAACCCCCAACTCCTCTTACAGCTGGCTCCTCACTCTTCAGGTCTCACTTTAGATGTCTCCTTTGCAGAAAGGCCCTCCCTGGCCACCCTATAAATTGATTTGTTTACTTGATTATCTGTCTCCCCAACTAGTCTGAAAGCCCTGTAAAAGCAGGGACCACCACTAATTCTAGAACCTAGAACAACGCCTGGCAAGTAATCAATAAACATGTGTGGATAAAGTGGTTAGCATACTGTCTATATGGCTGAAAAAATAGGTCAGGACCAGGATGTGAAAGACCTCACATCGCATGTTAAGCAGTTTGGCCTTTATACTGCAGAAGATAGGGATTCATCAAAGGCCTTTAAGCAGGGTAATGAGTGACCAGATGTTTCTAATAGCCTATTTCTAATCAGTAGTTCCTTAATCACAGTCAAAAGAATATCTTGTACCACTTCTGCTTGTTATTAGTTGTTCTTCCCCCAAGTTGTGTGTATACTACTGTCACTCACATTTTAAATGTAAACAAAATTTATCTAATACACACAATGCTTCCAAAATGTCATTCATATTAGGCAAATGGGGTCTGCATTGGAGGGACTGGGAGTCATCTTTGCCTAAGAGCAGGGGCTGGGAGGGTGGTCCAGTTTGTATTATTTCATGAATGCTGGGAGCTAGAGGAAAAATTCTTACCCTGGAAGCAAGAGCCTTGGGAGTAAGTTCAATGGCAGGGGCAAGGGGAGGGACACTTAAATGAGCTAGCTCTGAGAGAGAAAATGAGCAAGACACCTTGCAGGCTGGTTGAATCACCTAAGGAAAAGAACCCTGCTAGCCTACTTCTGAATGAAAGCACTAACCCTGGGCTTCAGGCCATTTCCCTATCCCATCCGCCTCTTTTTTAAAAGAAATGTCCTTTTAGCTGAATTTTAGCTGGGGAAAGCAGTGGAAAAAGTTGTCCTAGGCTTTATATTTGGAAAAAAAAGGCTGGCTCAAAAGATGTTTAAGAAAAATTTAAAACTTCTGGGTGGCAAAATACATCATAAACAAAGTCAAAATACAAATTGGCTCCCCCAAAATTTTGTAGCAAACTAATTCCCTTATCATATAAAGAGCTCTTACAAATTAATAAGAAAAAGATAAATAACCCTGTAGCAAAATAGGCAAAACAGGCAACTCTCAGAAGCATCATTAAAAAAAATTAAACATAAGATGTCCAATTCACTAATAGTTAAAGAAATGCAAAAGCACAATTTAAAATAATGTGCACTGGATTTGAAAAAATTTAAAGAGTTGATAATAACATGTGTGGGGAAGAAAGTGGACAATTAAGCATTTTCACATATTGGTGATAGGATAAGCAGGCACAACCTTTTTAGACAGCAATTTGGTAATTTCTTTTACAATGTAAAATGTATACTTCAGGGATGCATACCACACTGGGATGCAGGCAGACTTCTGACTTTGTATTTTATGTATTTCTACATTGTACATTTCTTGATAAGTATTAGTTTTATAATAAAACCAAGAGTTTTAAAAATATGCATATCCTTGACTCATAATGTCTTTAGGAAATTTTCCCATGAAATACTAGAAAATACAAATAATTATTTCCAAAAATGTTCTGTACCATTGTTTGCAAAAGTGAAAACTTAGAAATCAAAATGGTTAATATATATCTACATTAATATAAAGGTTAATATAACTGTAGTAATATATAGTTAAAAATTTATGGTATATCTATATAATGGAATATTAAAAAAACAATAATAATAAGGTAGGTCTATATGTACTGACGTGGAAAGCTACTGTTGATTGGAAAATGGTAAGATGCAAAACAGCATTATTTTATGATTCTATTTTTGTTTAATATATATTCATATATCCATATAATATGGTGGCTTGACAGTCAACAGGTTTTCATTTATGGTTTACACTCTTGTGAACAATGCTTAAAGTCTGTCATTAGAACATTCATCCTTTTGCCCAATCATGAATGAGTGACACCCTCTGTGAGACCTCTCTGGGAAAGGGAGACCAGAGCTGGGCAGTGGGGCTGGCCGTGCCTTGGACTCCATCTCAGTGTGGCTTTGTTCCTCTCCATTAGTATATGTGTGTCCTCCTAAAGAGATTTAAGAAAATGTTTCTTTGTAGGAGAGAGCTGTGAAAAAAAAGCTACCTGTTTGCACGTGTGATAGAAGTGAAGCTTATGTAAAGAGGTCTCTGAAAGTGACTGTTCTAACCATATGCTGTCTCCTCTATCCCAATCCCCACAACCCTGCCCAGCTTTGTTCCACAAAGTCACAGGTCCCTGCCCTCCTCTCAAGCTTTCTCTCTGACCACACCTCCCCTCACTTTTTTGTGCTCCAACTCCACTGGCCTTTTTCAGTTTCTCAAAAGTGCCAGACTCTCCCTACCATGAGACTTCTCACAATCTGTGCCCTCTGCTTGGAACTCTCTTCCCTTCCCCTCATTAACAGCTTGGCTTCTTTCAAACCTCAGCTTGGCCTGCACTCTTTCTGAGAAGCTCCTCTGACTGATTACCTCTGTTGCTCTGTGTGTCTTCACAGCAATGTGAAACCTCTCCTTTTGGGTGCTTAGCACAGTTATTTGTCTCTCTCCTCCCACTAAGCTCCATCCTGTCTATTTTTACTCACTGTTGCACATCTACCATCCAAAACAGTGCCTGGTACATGAATGAACAGTATGTGTATATGAATGTATGATTATGGATAATATATTAAACACACCATATAAAAAGTTACCACCAGCTATGAACAAGTAGAATTTGAAATTCATTTACACTGGAAGTACCATTTACACTGGAATCCTCCGAAAATGAAATACTTATGTATAAGCCTAACAATATATGCACAAGACTTACATGAGGAAAACCACAAAACTCTGATTAATGAAATCAAAGAAGAACCAAATAAGTAGAAAGATATTCCATGTTCATGATTGGGAAGACTCAATATTGTCAAGATGTCAGCTCTTCCCAACTTGATCTATAGATTCAGTGAAACCCCAATCAAAAGCCCAGCAAGTTATTTTATGGATATCTACAAAATGATTCTAAAGCTTACGGGGAGAGGCAAAAGACCCAGAAGAAACAACACAATACTGAAGAAGAACAATGTTGGAGGACTGACATTATCTGACTTAAGAATTACTATAAAGCTACAGTAATAAAGAAGAGTCAGGTATTGGTGAAAGAAAAGACAAATGGATCAATGGAACAGAAAAGAGAGGCCAGAAATAGATCCACATAAATGTAGTCAACTGACCTTTGACAAAGGAACAAAGACAGTATAATGGGGCAAAAATAGTCTTGTCAATAAATGGCACTGGGGACTTCCCTGGTGGTGCAGTGGTTAAGAATCCGCCTGCCAATGTAGGGGACATGGGTTCGAGCCCTGGTCCGGGAAGATCCCACATGCCGCGGAGCAACTAAGCCCATGTGCCACAACTACTGAGCCTGTGCTCTAGAGCCCGCGAGCCACAACTACTGAGCCCGCACATCCAGAGCTGGTGCTCCACAACAAGAAAAGCCACCACAATGAGAAACCTGGGAACTTCAACGAAGAGTAGCCCCTGGGCTTTCCTGGTGGTGCAGTGGTTGAGAGTCTGCCTGCTGATGCAGGGGACACGGGTTTGTGCCCCGGTCCGGGAAGATCCCACATGCCGCGGAGCGGCTGGGCCCGTGAGCCATGGCCGCTGAGCCTGCGCGTCTGGAGCCTGTGCTCCGCAACGGGAGAGGCCACAGCAGTGAGAGGCCCGCATACCGCAAAAAAAAAAAATCTCTTGTGCACTAAAACAGACAATTCTGTATGTTAATATTTAACCTATTTATCTGGTCAGCGTCATCAAAGCTATTATGATTTAGTTTCTGTATGATATCATATTAATTAGTATGGCACAGAAATCAGTAATCAGCACAAAAACCATAAGATTTGGAGTTGGACAGACCTAAGATCAAATGTAATGTAACCGTACAGCAAAAAAAAAAAAAAAAAAAAAAAGGTATCAATGAGCTATCACTACATACCTATTAGAATGCCCAAAATTTGGAACACTGACAACACCAAATGTTAGCAAGGATATGGAGCAACAGGCACTCTCATTCACTGCTGGTGGGAATCAAAATGGTAGTGCAACTTTAGAAGAAAGCCTGGTGGTTTCTTACAAAACTAAATATACTCTTACCATATGATCCAGCAATTGCACTTTGTGGTATTTACCCAAAGGAGCTGAAAACTTATGTCCACATAAAAACCTAAACAAAGATGTTTATAGCAGCTTTATTCATAATTGCCAAAACTTGAAAGCAACCAATATGTCCTTCAGTAGGTGAATGGGTAAATAAACTGGTATATCTCTAGATAATGGAATATTATTCAGCACTAAAAAGAAATGAGCTATCAAACCATGAAAAGGCATGAGGAATCTGAAAAGACTACATACTGTATGATTCCAATTAGATGACATGCTGGAAAAGGCAAAACTACAGGTACACACAATAAAAAAATCTGTGGTTGCCAGGGATGGGGGTGGGGAGAGATGAACAGGCAGAGCATAGAAGATATTTAGGGCAGTTTAAGAAAAAAAACAACCAACCAAAAAACCCAAACTCTGTATGACACCATAATGATAGCTATATGTCATTATTTACTTATCTAAATCCAAAGTATGTACAATACTGAGAAGGAACCACAGTGTAAACTGTGAACTTTGGGTTATTATAAAGTATCAATGTAGGTTCTTCAACTATAACAAATGTACCACCTTAGTGGGAGATGCTGATAATGGGGGAGGCTGTGCATGTGTGAGGGTAGGGGGTATATGAGAAATCTCTGTACCTCCCACTCAATTTTGCTATGAACCCTAACCTGCTCTAAAAAAAAATGTCTTAAAAAAAAGGTTACCCACTTTGCTCAAATTTGTCATTTACATAAACGAGGTCTATCTTTTCATATCAATCACAGTGTTGGCTCTAATAATTAATTGGGATTATGACAGGAAAAGAAATTGGTTCCTTTAATTTTCTACAGCATGTTTATTTTACTTTTCATGTGAGAAGAAATAAGAACTAAATACTAATCACCATGGAACTTTAATTGTTAGACAAGTACAGAGTCTTTATGTAAAACTCAAGGAACCTCCACTATATCATCTATAATTTGATCTATTTATATTCAGCTTTTAACCTACCCAGGAAACACCTGCCGAATTTAGGAAATCCCCTCTTTCAAACCCCATAGAGAGTGTGAAATTTCAGAACCAGAAGAGAGGTTAAAGCTGATTTGGCCCAAACATCTCATTCACAAGGAAATGTAAAGTTCCAAGGGCAATATATCTAGACTGCAAAGCTGGCTCAACCCAGGCCCAGCACCAGACCCAGGAAGCCTTGAGCCCAACTCCTAAGGCTCTTTCTGGCTCTCTCTGCCTCTCTCCCATCAACTTCCTCTCTGAGTCAGAGTTAACAGATCTGTAAGAAATTGTACAGCAGCACAGATGGCAAGAGGAAAGCAAAATCAAGACTCAACTAAAATTCTTTCATTATTACACAACTGGTTTCCTACACTTTTTCCCTAGTAAACAGAGTTATTGGAGACTGTTGTATAAGAAGTCCCACAAGAAAACTTTTTTTTTTTTTTTTTTTTTTTCGGTACGGGGGCCTCTAACCGTTGTGGCCTCTCCCGTTGCGAAGCACAGGCTCCGGACGTGCAGGCTCAGCGGCCATGGCTCACGGGCCCAGCCGCTCCGCGGCATGTGGG
>NW_006789004.1:371695-381695 GCF_000442215.2 Lipotes vexillifer
GGCGGACTCCCAACCACTGCGCCACCAGGGAAGCCCCAAGAAAACTTTTTCCTTCATATCATCTCCCCTTAACTTCAACCCTCCAGCACAATGAAAATCTACACAGCTACAAAGTGACAAATCATAGCTTCCTTCACATATAACTAAATCCATTTATCCAATAGTATTTGTTTACTCAACAAGTATTTACTGAGTACCGACTCTGTACGAGGCACAGATCTAGGTCCTGGGATATAGCATCTGCACTGGTAGCTAGGCTTATGCTTGGGTTGCCTTATACCTATCCACTTGGGGGTACCGGAGGGTCTGCAAGAGCCATGGCATTTGTGCTATGGACCACACTGTACACACTCATTGTATTAAGAATCTTCATAATCATGCCCACTGACTGGCTTCAGAGGTCGAGACCAGCACTAGATTTAAGAACATTTACCTTGAAAAATGGTACAGATGAACCAGTTTGCAAGGCAGAAATAGAGACACAGATGTAGAGAACAAATGTATGGACACCAAGGGGGGAAAGGGGGGTTGGGATGAATTGGGAGATTGGGATTAACATATATACACTAATATGTATAAAATAGATAACTAATGAGAACCTGCTGTATAGCACAGGGAACTCTACCTCACTTCGCTGTACAGTAGAAACTCACAAAACATTGTAAAACAACTAGACCCCAATTAAAAAGTAAATAAATAAATAAATTCACCTGTTAAAAAAAAAAAGCTGGTGTGCCTATAATTCATGATTGCATATTGCTGCAATGGACGCTAGGGTTGTCCTTGCTGGAGATTTGGGCAAATGGTCTCTAGCAATAAAAAATAATGTTGAATGCAACCATGGATTACCTAGCGATTCTACAAGGTTTTCTGTTTGGTTCCACAAATGTTTATTATGTGTATATTCTATTCCATGCACTGTTCCAAGAACTGTGGAAACAAAGATGAGTAAGATATTGGCCTTCCCCGCAAGGGTCTGCTGATGAGATGGACACAGACATGGTCACACTGATGTGGTAAGGATGGTGGTGGAGGTATGCACAAGGTGACAACACAGGAGCCCAGTGGAGGCAAACCTCACTCATCTTGGGCAAAGGAATGGAGCACACAGAGGCTTCCTGAAGGAGGGGACACCTGAATAGGGGGTAGTAGGACGAAAAGGAATTACCTAGGCAAATGGGGGAAGCATGTTCCAGACAGAGACAACATGAGTAAAGGCATGAAGATGTGAAGCAGAATGAAATACGTGTGAGGAATAATGAGCAGTTCAGAATCATTATAACAAGAAATGAGAGGACACCAGAGAGATACCCAGAGCTCACGCCTGGCACATAATAGGTGTTCAATAAATACCTGTTGATGAAAGAATTAGCTAGAGCTTTCATCAAAAAAAAAACAGGGGGGGCTTCCCTGGTGGCGCAGTGGTTGAGAGTCCGCCTGCCAATGCGGGGGACACAGGTTCGTGCCCCAGTCCGGGAAGATCCCACATGCTGTGGGAGTGGCTGGGCCCTTGAGCCATGGCCGCTGAGCCTGCGCGTCTGGAGCCTGTGCTCTGCAACGGGAGAGGCCACAACAGTGAGAGGCCCGTGTACCGCAAAAAAGACAAAAACAAAAACAAACACAAACAAAAAAAAGGTATGATTATATAGTTATGCATGTTGGGCAAATTTTGTATATTCATTTTGTTAGTAGAAACAGAATATAATGCATCAATAGAATTATAAGAAAATGAGGCAGTCAGCAAGAATATGGCTCACTCAGCATGATACTTGGAGCTGCAGGCATGATAAAGAGAAAGTGGCTGCATAGTTGTGATATTCTTATATCACAAGAGAGGGAAGAGCTGGCGTGGTGTCTGTACAGAAGATATGGGCTGAGATCATATGGAGAAAGATAAGAGGGGGATGCTCAGGATCTGTGAGCTTGAAAGCTTCTTGGATATGGCAACCATGTCTTTTTTCTCCCCCTGGCCTAGATACAGCCCACATAAATAAATCAAGTGTCTGTAACTCTACCTGTCCTTCCTCATGGCATCACATGGAGGAAACCCTGAACTGGGAAGGAACTGAACTCATATTATTCCTGATGGTTGTTTTTTTTTGTTTTTGTTTTTGTTTTTGCGGTACGTGGGCCTCTCACTGTTGTGGCCTCTCCCGTTGCGAAGCACAGGCTCCGGACGCGCAGGCCCAGCGGCCATGGCTCACGGGCCCAGCCACTCCGCAGCATGTGGGATCTTCCCGGACCGGGGCACGAACCCATGTCCCCTGCATCAGCAGGTGGACTCTCAACCACTGCACCACCAGGGAAGCCCTGATGGTGGTTTTCTGAGTGGGCTTCAGTCCTTTGCTGCTGTTGAAGAGGCAAGAGAATACCCAGAGCTGGGAGAAAAGGAAGGTAACACAACCTATACTCTAACAATTCCATATTGAAAACAATAGGAACTCTGGGCCAGAACAGATTTTCTATAAGTATAAGAAAACAGAAGCAATGAGGTTAAGGGGCAGAAGACACCATAACTACTGGTCATAAGTTCTAAAAATCTTTCATCACACTTACATCAAATACAACTCAACAGGACTTCCCTGGTGGTCCAGTGGTTAAGACTCTGTGCTCCCAATGCAGGGCATGCAGGTTTGATCCCTGGTCGGGGAACTAAGATCCCACATGCTGCATGGCGTGGCCAAAAAATAAAATAAAAAATAAAAATAAAATAGAGGAAAAAAACAACTCAACAAGGTGAAATTTAACCTTTTGATATCTCTAACACTGACATTCTGTTCACGGTATATCTTTTTGTATTTTTTGTTTTTTACTTAAAAAGGGGGCTGTGCATGTGTGTGGGGAGGGGTATATGAGAACTCTCTACTTTCTGCTCAATTTTGCTGTGAATCTAAAACTGCTCTAAAATGTAAAATCTGTTTTTTAAAAAAACATGACAGGACTTCCCTGGTGGCAGAGTGGTTAAGAGTCCGCCTGCCAATGCTGGGGACATGGGTTTCCACGGGGCAACTAAGCCCGTGCACCACAACTACTGAGGCTGTGCTCTAGAGACCGCGAGCCACACCTACTGAAGCCCGCGCGCCTAGTGCCCGTACTCCACAACAAAAGAAGCCACCGCAATGAGAAGCCCACACACTGCAACGAAGAGTAGACCCAGCTCTCCGCAACTAGAGAAAGCCCGCGCGCAGCAACGAAGACCCAATGCAGCCAAAAATAAATAAATTTAAAATTTAAAAAAACAAAAACATGACACAGTCTATTAGTATAGAAGTTGAAGCAGCTCAAGGCTGGGAGCCTAAGGCTCAGGTTCCTAATCCCTGGCCCTGAATTGTGACTCTGACCCCTGACACCCCTGGACCACCTACCTGTTTTTATTCCTCCAGGTATCTAAGGGCCTATAATTGGGGTCAGATGATTACGAGAAGCTGAGACTCACTTAAGCTCATTCAGGTGAAGAACAAGAAGAGCATACAGTATTAAGAATACAGGGGAAACAAAAGGATAAGGAACTAAAGAAGGGCTGAGTCTCACAGAGGCCAAAACTGACGTAGTGTTGATTCCAAGGCAGACTCAGGAAGCTCAGCGGGAGGGATTTGTTGGCCTTTCTGATGTACCACTGTTAATGGGGTCATTATTGCCCATGTGTCTACGTCATTCTTGTCTAGTTTATCTTTTTTATTCTCCTCTTCAGTTGTGATTTCCAAAACAGAACATCTGAAGGGCTCAGTTAAATCCTATTGCCTCTATTTAGACTGAACTTTTGAGACTAGGCAACATCATATGACCCTAGTTGGCCTATGAGTGAGCTATCCTTGGGTCAGATCCTCCCCTGGTCTAGAGCGCTTGGCCAGAGAGGCTGGGTCATGTGTTTCTTCAGCAGGGGTCCTAGAGGGTGAGGACAGTTGCCCTTAGAAGGAACTGTGGGTATGGCAAGCACTGTGAATTCATTTATGATACGCTGATGATGGCAATGCCTTGGCAGAAGTCTCAGGCGTAGAAGATGGAAAAAGTGACACTTGGGTGGTAGTAGAGAGCAATAAAAAAGTTTGTGTGTGAGGCCTTTAGCAGTCAAGACACACCTAGACATTTCTGAAAAATTCATTCGCAGCACTCAGCACTCCTTCCCCACCCACTCCAATCCCATAATTTAGAAAAACATCTGCCCCCACTCTCTAGTATCCTAGGTTAAATTGAATAAACTATTATTTTGAGTGATCATAATAAGCAAAGAGACTGAGTTGAATAATTACAGATCTTTCATACCTAAGTACCTGTCACTAAAAATTATCCTCGTTTCTAATAGGTCTTCAGTGGACACAGAAGTTCCTAATACTTTAAATTACTCTGCCTCTACTAATGATCTGTACATGATAGTGCACTAATCTTTAAAAGAGAATAAAATATAAGAGTTTGTCATGTGAAAAACGATAGTCAGATGATGAATCATTTCATTGTCAAAATATGTTTTGGATATTAGATTTGAACAAAGTAGAGCACATTCACAAATACTCCTGGAATAAAGGGGACTCCTGAAGAGGTCAAGTTATCCATCACATGAGTTAAGTAGCCTGTTTAAAAGAAGTCAGTTGATCTCTCCATGAAACCTCTGATTAGATCATGAGATACTGAATTCTCACAAAACAAGGTCTATTTTTGGAAATTCTTACCCTGGGTTGTACTGATCAATGTTACTGAAATGAAATAAAACCATAAATTAGCATAATCTTTACACTTTTATTTTTGATTTATTAAGTAACCTCCTCCATGGATACTAACTGTACATGTTTCTACTATACAAACAATTTTACACACTACAGCTAGGAAGTGAAGTGGATGGACTATTTTTAAAACAACAATAAAAAAACACTTTTGGTAGAAAAAGCCGTACAACTTTAATGGAGAAGAATAAAGATTTTTAAACTACCCCCCTGCTTTTTTTTACCATTATGGTAATGCTAAATCATTAAATTTCTTAAGTCATTCCTATAACAACAATAAAACCTATTTGTCTGCTCTGCATGTTATCCTTGTGAAAACACTATAGCAAATCTTTTATGCTGAACTGAAGTTGGGTGAGGTAAGGTAACTAAGATGGCATGTCTAGTTAAATGGTGGAGCCAGGATTTGACCCAAGATTGTCTAGTCCCAACTTTACCTCTCTCTGTATTACACTGTGCTGTTAGGAGCTTTCTTATTCAAACCTCAGCTCAAATGTCACCATCTCAGAGAGGTCATCCTTTTATATTAGCAGTTTTATTATTTTCTTCACTTTTTTAAAGAGATTGGCTCCATCAATAAATTATGAGAGGCTTTTCCAGCTGGAAAAAAAAAAAAGGTTTTTGCTATTTTTTCAAAGAGCAACTTAGGTGAAATTCTTCTAAAACAGGAGAAAAGAAAAAGAAATGAAACAGAATTATACTTTCTCCTTGTCATTCACTGAAAGGCTAAGAGGAGTGGGGGCCGATCCCAAAGGCCAAGCGTGCACACCTAACCACCATCATGCTCCCTGGAGTCATCAGATGCTTACAATCAAGCCTCTGTGGAAGATTCCCCACAAATAGCCCTTTAGGCACGTGGGTGAAGCAGATATTCAGAGTTTGAAATGTCAGCATGGGGAATGTGGGCTTTCCTAAGAAAGTAATGAATTAGTATTTGTGTTAGGTATGAATACTTCTTAAATATCTATTCAGAAGACTCTGTGATAGTTTTTACCTCGATATTAAAAATGCAGGGCTCTCAGAGAGAAATAGATTATACGACACAAAACTATCTCTCTGAGCCATGTATGGGACAGTGTGCTAAAATGGGTTTTACACTATGGCTTTTCTTGGTTTCAATTTTGCATTACTCTTGACCATCATTCTTGGGTTTCCAGACCCTGTATAAGGTCTTTATTCCTCTCTGATTAAAGAAATTAACTTGTACAGCAAGAGCTCTCAACACCTCTGATCCACATCACTCCCAACCTCCCAATTACCAAACAGCCTGATGAGATGACCTATCTGGAGTCCATCTTTGGGTTCCAGTAGCACTGGATAATCAGGCAATAAAAAAACTAAGAAGAAAACTTCTTAACCTTGGATGAGGCCTTTGAATATCTCTCAATTCAATGGTCATGTGTTTCTGAATTCTTAACTTCCAAGTAGCCCTTCTTCTAGAGCAAAAAATCCCCCACTTTATTGAACTTTATTAAATGCTCCAGTTTAAAAAAAAAGTAAGGGGTTGAAAGAATAATGGATCAGGTGGCTGGACTTGTTACATGATATCTACTAGGACTCAAAACATCAAGGGAGAAAGTAAAAAAAGAGAAGCATACTTTTATAATCTTTCCTGTGCATTCTCATATAGCAGTTCATAAATATATGTAGCTGATAACTGTAAATAATGAGTTCTCGGAAACCACATTCTACCATGGAGAGCTGTAAAGCAGTTCATATTTTCCTAAAAGAGCAATGTTACAACTGAGGTTTGGGTCCCTGAGGCTTAGGTAGCATACTAGTCGTAGATATGATCAAAGAAATGCCAAAAAGCAATATACAAAATTATAAAACTGTGAAGCAATTTCAAATATTAAAATTATGCTGCTGGTCCAAGTCCTAGGTTTTAAAACAATACAAATTGATTATACAAATATTCTACTATAAAGCACACAGAAAAAGCACACTCTGACATAATACATATTTGATTTGAAATCTGTATGTTTACATTAAACATATAAATATGAGCGAAATGATAAAATGACTAGGGTTTGCCTTAAAATACTCCAGAAAGAAAAAATGTTTGGAGAGGGAAGAGAAGAAGCACTATGTGCAAAATGCTAAGATCTGATGAAGCTGTGTGCTTAGGGGTTTGTTTTACTATTCTCTTTACATTGTCTATGTTTAAAAACTTTTCATAACAAAAAGTTTAAGAATCTAAGCTAAAAGTTATAAATTAATTACTACTCATAATTAGTAAAAATTATTTAACAACTTCTCTTACCTTATTAAAACTTAGAAAAACTTTTCTTGGGGGAAAAATGAGATAGATCGGTAACAACTACCCCTGGGGAGAGGCACTGACCCAAGTTTCCCACAGCAAGCAGTTGTCAACAGTGCAACTGACTTGAGAGCCCTCCCCCAACCTTTGAGATGGTGTGCTCATGCATTATTAAACCAAAGTGTAAAAGCGTAACTGCAGAGAATGAAGTTAGACTTTAACCTTACACCGCATATAAAAATTAACTCAAAATGGATCTAAATGTAAAAGCTACAACTATAAAACTTTTGGAAGAAAACATAGGGGAAAATTTTCCTGACACTAGATTTGTCAATGATTTCTTGGCTCTGACACCAAAATCACAGGCAGCAAAAGAAAAAGAACAGATAAATCGGACTACATCAAAATTAAAAATCTGTGCATCAAAGTACACAATCAAGAGTGAAAAGGAAGGGACTTCCCTGGTGGTCCAGTGGTTAAGACTCCACCCTTCCAATGCAGGGGGCACGGGTTTGATCCCTGGTCAGGGAACTAAGATCCCGCATGCTGTGAGGTGTGGCCAAGAGTGAAAGGCAACCCAGAGAATGGGAGAAAATATTTGCAAATCATATATCTGATAAGGGGCTAATCTCCAGAATATGTAAGGAACTCCTACAATTCAACAACAACAACAACAACAAAAACAACCAATCTGATTAAAAACGGGCAAAGGATTTTTCTCCAAAAAAGATATACAAATGGCCAGCAACATTAATCATTAGGGAGATGCAAATGAAAACCACAATGAGATACTTGCCTAACCTCTCAAAAAAACCCAGAAAATAACAACTGTTAAAGAGGATGTGAAGAAATTGATGTTGGGAATGTAAAATGGTACAGCTGCTGTGGAAAACAAGATGGCACTTCTTTAAAAACAATAGAGAATTGACATCCAATCCAGCAATTCCACTTCTTGGTATATACCCAAAAGAATTGAAAGCAGGTTTAGAGATATTTGTACACCCATACTCACAGCAGCATTATACATAATATCCAAAATGTAGAACCAATCCAAGTATCCAGCAACAGACGAATGGGTAAACAAAATGTAGTAGAGTAGTTCCCTCTTATCCGTGGGGGATACATTCCAAGACGCCCAGAGGATGCCTGAAACTCTGAATAGTACCAAACTCTTATACACACTATTTTTTTCCTATACATACATACCTATGATAAAGTAACTTATAATTTAGGCACAGTAAGAGAATATCTGAATTGCCAGCATCACTATTCTTGTGCTTTGGGCCATTATTAAGTAAAATAAGGGTGACTTAAACACAAGCAACTGTGATACCAGGACAGTTGATCTGAACCAAGAGGGCTACTAAGTAACTAACAGGCGGGATATGCCTGGACAAAGGACATCAAATATGATTCATGTCAAAAAAAAAAAATATGATTCATGTCCTGGGCAGGAAGGAGCAGGATGGTGCAAGATTTTATCACATTATTCAGAACAGTGCACAATTTAAAACTTATGAAGACTTTTCATATCCAAGAAATCACTGCCAAATCTAATATCAGGAATTTTCCGTTTAATATTTTTGGACTGTGGTTGACCACAGGTAACTGAAGCTGAAAATGAAACTACAGATAAGGGGGGACTACTACATATACATTTAGCAAAATATTATTCAGCTCTGGAAGGGAAGGAAATGCTGACACACGCTACAACAAGGATGAACCTTGAGGACATTATACTAAATGAAATAAGCCAGTCACAAAAAAGACAAATACCGTAATTCCCCTTAAATGAGATACCCAGAGTAGCCAAATTCATAGACAGAAAGTAGAAGAGTGGCTGCCATGGGGCTGGAAGGAGGAGGGAATGGGGAGTTGTTGTTTAATGTGTACAGAGTTTTAGTTTTGCAAGATGAAAAGTGTTCCAAAGATGAGTTACACAATATGAATGTACGTAATACCGTTGAACTACATACTTACAAATGGTTAAGATGGGAATCTTTATTTTATTAAAAATTTTTAAAATTAAAGTGTACACCTGTATTTTAAATGTTTATTAAATGCCCAAATACATAGTCATTTCAAAAAAGCACGTCACCAAAGATGACCTGTGATACCAACATTGGATCTTTGTTGTCAGACTATTCCTATAGAGTTGAAATAAGAGGAACTTAGTAACATTAATTAGAACTTAGTTACTGAGATACTGAAGGGATATGTTGCATAGCAAATTAATTTAATGGGTTTACAGATTTTAGTAGGTTTCTGATGTTTTATATCTTAAGTTTTAGGGTCTTCAAAACCAGTAAGACTTTAAGAAAAAACTACATTTCCACTTACATCATAATATCTGGTCCCCATGGCACTGTACCAACCCTAAATCACTAAAGCCAGCTTTAGCTCAGGGAACTCTGCCAGGGGTACTACTTTAAGACAGATAGTGAACACTAAGCCATGTACTTTCTATTGGATTCTCTAAAGTGCAATAACTCAGGCTCCAAGTGTCAGAAGATGTAGTCTCATGCTAATGAAAACAAAGCTATTTACTGTTAGAACCCCTTTTATCCAAGTACCTCAAAGTGTTTGGCAAACATTAATCAAATAGAAATTAAGGCATAGCCTCAAGACATGTGAAGGCACTGGGCTTTCAAGAACTCATACAAAAAGCCTCTAGGTTCAACTAGCAATTTACAGAGGAACACGTTAAACTACACTATGGCAATATAATCAGCAAAAACCAGACTGTAGGATATTCTATAGGACAAATGACCCAGTTTCTTCAACAAATAAATTTCAAGGAAATAAAAAAAAAAAGAAAGAAAAAGAAAAGAAAAGAAAAGAGAAGGAGAGGGAACAAATAGATTAAGAGAGACTTAAAGAAATATCAACCAGTTGTAGTACCAGAACCTTGATTCAATTTATGATACAATTGGAAATGCAAATACCGATTTCACATTTGATGACATTAAAAAAATTTTATGAATTTTTTGAATAATAATGATATTATGGAGATTGTATGTAT
>NW_006789004.1:383144-452531 GCF_000442215.2 Lipotes vexillifer
AAGCACATTAACAAAGATCGGAGAATGCTTCCATTTTAAAAATGTGTTCTTTAGCACTGAAACATGCTACTCACACAATACTGTACTCAGGAAAACATTAGACTCAGAGCATCTACAACCTTGGCAAGAAGTTCCAAACACTAGACATACTGAGCATTCTGACTCACTGCTATACAGCCTCCACAGACCCCATTAAATTTTGGTTTACTTAGCTGGGTATACAGGAGGTAGGGAGAAATATGAGTAAAAGTATATACTTTTTCCTCTGAAGCTTAAAATAATCTGATTTTAATAATAAATTATTTGTAACAAAAATATAACAAAACCATGTTTTAGCTTGTCTTATATAAGGTTGGAAAGAACAACTAAAAGCCAAAGGATGAACTACCAGCATAACAAGCTTCGCTGCCTGACCCCTTGCTCTAACACCCCACGATATGATAGCTCAACCTGTAATAGATGGAGACGAACGAGGCAGGGAGGACCAGCCCAAACCAGGAATAAAGACTCATACATTTTTCCTGTCTTATATGAAGAAAACATGTGATCATCACTGAGCAGTGCTATTCTTGGTTTCCAAACAAAAAGCATTTTTTTTTTTTTTTTGGCGGTACGCGGGCCTCTCACTGTTGTGGCCTCTCCCGTTGTGGAGCACAGGCTCCGGATGCGCAGGCTCAGTGGCCATGGCTCACGGGCCCAGCCACTCCGCGGCACGTGGGATCTTCCCAGATCGGGGCACGAACCCGTGTCCCCTGCATCGGCAGGCAGACTCTCAACAACTGCGCCACCAGGGAAGCCCCCAAAAGCATTTTTGACTCATCATCAATGACTCATCATCAAAAAAACATTCCCTACTAGTGGGGATGGCTTTTCACTAATCCATCTACACATTATGCAACTGCCAATGTGACCAAAACATAAGATGAAATCTCTGGGCTGGGGACCAGAAAAACGTCTACAGATGGAACAGGGGCCAATGGTCTCCTTGATTCTGTACTAAAGCCCACAGATCTTTCCTGCCAATGGAAAATCATATCGACTCTGTAAAGCATATCATCATCATTTAGCAGTGGGTTACAAATATACTACAGTATTTAGTCAGAGTTCTCTCCAAATACCTGTTATCAAAACGCAAGTTATTCTGATTAAATAAAAGGTAGAATGTAATCTGTTACCTAAATGCCAAGTTCTTGGCAAATATTAATGATTCTGCTAAATTTATCTAGCTGAGCACTTCAATACCAAGGAAACCAACTATTGCAGAGACTTTTAAATAAATGTTAAAGGTTGACAATTACATAGTTCTCAACAATGTTCAACTGGCAATTAGTTTTCCTTATGCTATTTACAAAACCCAATGTTAGCCAGTAATTAGTCACTCTTGAGATCTATGAAAAATATATTTCAGCCTAAAGTACTAAAAAAATTAAATTGACTTATAAAGTGGCTAAAAATCAACTACCCAGAACACTACTAAGAATAAAAGGCAGACATAGCACAGGGAGATCAGATCAGTGCTTTGTGTCCACCTAGAGGGGTGGGATAGGGAGGGTGGGAGGGAGACACAAGAGGGAAGAGATATGAGGATATATGTTTATGTATAGCTGACTCACTTTGTTATACAGCAGAAACTAACACACCACTGTAAAGTAATTATACTCCAATAAAGATGTTAAAAAAAAAAAGAATAAAAGGCAGGGAATTCCCTGGCAGTCCAGTGGTTAGAACTCTGTGCTCCCACTGCCGGAGGCTCAGGTTCGATCCCTGGTTGGGGAACTAAGATCCCGCAAGCTGCGCAGCATGGCCGAAAAAAGAAAAAAGAATAAAAGGCAAAAATGGCCTCTGAGTGTTCAAAAGAGAAGACATAAAGTCTTTGCATGCCTAGAGCTTTACTTGAAGGAGAATCCCTCAAGTTTTCATTCAAAGACTCTTTTTCTAGGTTTATTTTATAATTTTATCTGTTCCAAGTTCATGTCAGTTTAAAGACAGAAAAGTAATGTTGTCTTAAACAAACTTGAGTTAACTTAGGCAAGTAAGGATGATTCTAAGGATATGGGGCCTTAAGAATTGGAACCTTAAGAAGCCTTAAGAATAGGAACAGGGCTTCAGACAGACTGGAAACAGGACTTGGAAAGCTAATCAGTCCTTCTCAAGTTTCTCATCTCTGCTCCTCTGTGTGTATCTGCAACAACTGCTTTCTGGGCCCCACACCTGGTGCAAGATGCCCATCACACATCCTGAGCACCCAGTCTTTCCCTCCTCTGAGAAAGTCCCAGGAAATGGACATGGAATGGTCAACATAGGAACGGCTGCCACCCCTGGCCTAGTCACATGCGGCTGAGGTGAGAGAGGATGTCAAGTTAAACAAAATGGTTGGGGATTAAAGGAGGTTCATCACAATCTAGGAAGACCTCAAAAGAGTATCCATTGCAAAGGAAGAGAAGCTGCAAAAATCCGGGGAACTAGAGAGTGGCAAAAAGTAAGATTTTATGGCCTCATAATGAAGAAGCCAGGCGCTCTAAAATTTTTGACCTGAAGTAATTGAATATATGTGCAAATATCCCATATCACCTTAGTAGACTATGAGAGTTCCACTGTACTACTGCACGACTAGTCACCTTTATTATGATAGCCCATCACTCAGAAAAATTTAAATTGTATTTAGTATCCTCTCTTTAGAAAGGAAAGATTATACTTATATGAATGGGACACTTGGTGAAGGACACTAACATACTGGAAATGAAAGTATATAAACTGGTACATTCTTTCTGGAAAGCAGCTTAGCATTATATACACAGTACATTAAAATATTCAGAAGCATTATCTTTAGGAGTCAATTCTATGAAAATAGTCCAAAACATATAAAAATGTATCTTACAAATATTCATAACAGCATTATTTATAATACCCATACTATGGAAATACTTAAATGTGTAGCAAAGGTTAAATAATGTCCAAACCATACAATAATCTGAAAAATGAACTATTTTATAAATAACAAGTAAAAATGCTCATGTCATAAACAGGGAAAAGAGCTGCACAGAAATACAGATATTTATATTATATATATATAAAATAATCTTGACAATGTAAGAAAACATGAATGAAAAAAGCTAGAAGGGGACTGTTGCAGTTTGAGTTCCCCAGGAAGCACAGTGTGAGATGGAGAATAGTGTGTAGGCAGTTTATTAGTGAGCGCTCTTGGATCTACAGCTATAGGAGGAAGGAAAGGAAGCACTGGGCAGAGGGAGAAGCTGAACTGCAACGTCGGCACCCCCACATCAACCAGTCATTGGATGTAGGCTGCCCTAGAAAAGAGTGTGACCTTGGGCAAAATGGCTCTCTTAAGCTGAGAAAATTCCCAACAACCTCACAGCAACTGGGAAGAGGGAGTTGGGAAGTCCTCAAAGATAGATCTGGGCAGTGCGGGATAATAACAACAGAGACTATATCCAAAAATTAGCATTGGTTGTCTTTGAGGGGTAGTCTTTAATTTTTTTTTTTTTAATTCTTCACCAGGGTCTTCTGTATTTTCCAAATAAAAAATAAATTACGCTATTTTTTTTGTTTTTTGTTTTTTGTTTTTTGGTACGCAGGCCTCTCACCGCCGTGGCCTCTCCCGCTGCAGAGCACAGGCTCCGGACGCACAGGCCCAGCGGCCATCGCTCACGGGCCCAGCCGCTCCACAGCATGCGGGATCCTCCCAGACAAGGGCACGAACCCGTGTCCCCTGCATCGGCAGGCAGACTCCCAACCACTGTGCCACCAGGGAAGCCCTACACCCTATTTTTAATAGTAGATTCCAGAAAGATTTATAACCAATATACTTCTAATAGAAAAATAAATTTTCTTGACAGGAGTAATTATTAGTATAGAGAAAATTAGTTATAAAAAGTATTTATGTATAGCTAAGATTTGGTTATTTATTTATTTTGTACAGAAACATTTTTTTAAAAATAAATAAATTTATTTATTTATTTATGGCCGCGTTGGGTCTTCGTTGCTGTGCACAGGCTTTCCCTAGTTGCGGCGAGAGAGGGCTATTCTTCATTGCGGTGCTCAGGTTTCTCATTGCAGTGGCTTCTCTTGTTGCAGAGCATGGGCTCTACGTGCATGAGCTTCAGTAGTTGTGGCATGCAGGCTCAGTAGTTGTGGCTCATGGGCTCTAGAGCTCAGGCTCAGATGTTGTGGTGCACAGGCTTAGTTGCTCCGTGGCACGTGGGATCTTCCCGGGCCAGGGCTCAAACCCATCCCCTACACTGGCAGGCAGATTCTTAACCACTGCATAACCAGGGAAGTCCCAGGTTTGGTTATTTTTAAAATTTAAACAAATTCAAATTTATTTCTAAGAAACATTATTATTCAAAAATGTAAAAACAACCTTTTCATAAATAGACCATAAACTGAATACTCGCCAAAATTAGGTTTTCACTTTGTATACCGTATAACAAATTCTAAAAATATTAGGAAAAACTAATCAGTCTTTAAAAATGGAAAGCTATTTTAGGACTTACTTCATACCCACACATGTGCATATACTGGGTTATATATGTCTTTGGAATGATTGATAAGATATCTGAAATAAAATTTTCATAAACTGTTACTTTACCTACCAGAAAGTTTCTTTAAAATAACTCCCCCAAAAAAGTTTACATCAAACCATCTGAATAATTCCTGCATCTACATAACAAAAGTACTTATAACATACACTTACAAAATAGCTTAGCAAAGGACTTTTGGTTCTAGATATGATGGATAACGTGTATCAGACTGGTATTCTCAATGAGAACAATTAAGAAAGATGGATAAAATGCAATAACAAACAAATAAACAAAACAGCAGATTAAAGGTGTCTGAGAGCAGCCCAAAAAATCATGATTTGAGGGGTCAAGTTTCCAGAAAGAAGGGAAATACACTGATGTGAGCTCTACATTTGCTACTACTTTTTTTTTCCTCAGGTCATTTGCCAAGTCACCTTATGGGGTATGGAAGCTGAGCAGACAGTATTAGCCTAGAACTTGATAGTCTTACTGGTCTAAAAAGACAAAAACTAGCTGAACCAGGAGGCTTAAACTCCAAGACTGGAGGAGGCCAGAGAAAAACAGGTGGTCTCAGTTGCTCACAATTTCCCTTTGGAGCATTTTGTCAGTTTCTAAACTGTAGATGTGCAGGGAAAGTGGCTCAGAAACCAAGCAGAAAGCAACCATTAGGAAGCTAAACAGCTAAGTAGAAATTCTGGCAACTCAAGAGGTGAGGAAACAAAAATTGGAGTTCAGGTCCAGAACAAATAAAGGCCTGGTGAATATATCCCAGTCTTTAGCTGAGATCCTTAAAACATCATATGTAACGTTATGGCCAACTGAAAACTGATTGCCGTTACAAAGCCTGAAACACAGTGAAACCTCTCAATCCCTAATTAGACAAGGTTACCAGTCTGGCTGCCAGAAGAAAATTAAATCGTTTCTGGAAGTAATCATCCAGAGCCTCTATAATTTTTCATATAGAATGTCTCCATTCAATGAAAAAGTAGCAGGTATGACAGGAAAAAAGACTAAATGACCAAAATCCAAGAGAACAAACAACAGAAAAGGAGTCACAGGTGACTCAGATATTGGAGTGATCAAGCACACACTTTTTAAAAAAAACTATGATTAAACGTCAAGTTCACAGATACAGAGAACAAATTGGCAACTACCAGAGGTAGGGAGTAGGAAGTCGGCAAAACAGGTGAAGGGGGTCAAAAATTACAAACTTCCATTTACAAATAAATCAGTCATGGGTATATAATATATAGCATGGTGACTATAGTTAATAATACCGTATTTCATGTGAGAAAGTTGCTAAGAAAGTACATCTTAAAAGTCCTCATCACAAGACAAAAAAATTTTAACTACGTATGGTGATGGATGTTAACTAGACTTACTGTGGTGATCATTTTGCAATATATACAAATATCAAATCATGTTGTATACCTGAAACTAACAAATGTTATTTGTCAATTATACCTCAATAAATGATTAATATATTTTAAAATATGCAAATAATTGGTAATTTTACCAGACAGCTTGAATATTTTTAAAAGGCAAGTGGAACCTTTAGAACTGAAAAATATAATAACTAAAATTAAGAATTCAGTAGATGGATTAGACACAGCAGAAGAGAGGATGTGTGAGGTGAAAGATAGCTCAGTAGAAAATAATCATACTGAACCAAAAATAGAAAAAACAAAGTAATAGATAAAAGAGTATCAGGGACATATGGAATGTAGTGGAACAGTCTAACTTATATGCAGCTGAGTTCCAGAAGGACAGAGAAAATAACATTTGAAGAGATACCAGCCAAACATTTTCCAAAACTGATGAAAAACATTAAGCCATAACAGAAAGCTCTAATGACCCATAACAGAATAAATGTAAAGAAAACTGTATGTGGATAGGTCTTAGTAAAACTGCTGAAAACTAAAAACAGAGAGAAAAGCCTTAAAAGCAGCTAGTGGCAGGTGGAAAGGGGGGTTGGGATGGCAAGTCTCAACAAATTTCAAAGCACATACACAGATAACAGGATTATGTTAATTGTCAATAGTGGTACTATGCTACAAATCAATAGCAGAAAGATAACTAGAAAACTGCCACATTTTTGGAAATAAAACAATATATTTATAAATACCCAAGAGTCAGAGAGAAACTCTGAAGGGAAATAAAACCATTTTAAACTGAATGATAATTTAAAAATCAACCACAAAAACCAGAAGAATATAGCCAAAGTGGTGCTTTGAGGGAAATTTATGCCTTTAAATCATATATTACAAAAGAAGGAAGGCTGAAAAATCAATGTCTAAGCATCTATCCCAAGACACTAAAAAAAGAATAACAAATTAAAGAAAGTAGATGAAAGAAAATAACAAACACAAAAATAATCAACAAACTAGAAAATAGCCGTATAATAAAGAAATATCCGAGTCAAAAGTTAATTATTCGAAAATACTAATGAATTTATTAGACACTAGCTTTGTACAGACTTTATGTAAACAATTCCCTATTCTTGGACATGTACATTGTCTCCAGTTGGATATGCTATTCCACAGCACGGAAATTACCACCTTTGTAGTATTCATTCATACTTATTTCCTTAAAACAAATTCTTATAAATACATTACTGTCAGCTTAAAAGGCATAAAAAATTCTAAGGCTTTTGATGCATATATTGCTAAACTGCCCCAGAGAAAGATTAAACCAAGTTTACTCACACTAGCAGGTTACTTATTTAGGGATATAAATATCCCTAAATATATCCCTAAATAAGTAAAATTTTAAAAAAATTATCAGTTTGGTAAAAAAATATCTCATTACCTTAATTTGCATTTCTTCAGTTACTTAAGAAACTACTTAAATAACTTCTCAATGTTTATAGGCTATTTAAGTTTCATCTTTTGTGAACTGCCTATTTGTGTTGTCTACTTTACTACTAGGATGTTAGTCTTTCTTATGGATTTCATTACTTTTTTTATATATTAAGGATACTGAGGCCTTAATCAAAGAATTGAAAATATTTTTCTGTTCTACCAGTTTCCCTATTAATGTCACTTAAAGTATTTGTTTTGTTGTAGAGAAGTTTAAATTGTTAACATTCTTGTTAATTTTTCCCTTTATGGTTTGTCTCTCATTTGATGTTTAGAAACACTAGTCCTATACCAAGATTACTATCTAAAAAATCACCTGTATTAACTCCTAATGGAAAAGCATGGGTAAATATTTTATGAATCTCTGCAAATGTCTTGTTGGCCCAGGAATGTAGTCTAAAATTCTATAAAGCATATCAAGGGTAAAATATCATCTTAGATTCTTACTAACACTGGAGATACTATTGGATCGGAGGCTTTGTGGGGCTGAGCCAGGGTAAGGCAAAATTGTAATGTAACCAATTATTTTTAGTGGCCCAAAGTATCTCCTTCTTCCTTTTCCCATTTTACTATTGAAGCAGCTTTTCCCTCAACCCTAGCTCCAGATATGTCCTCCAGCTTCCTGTCTCATTCTCTCTGAAGAATGGACTGATACTTGCTCACCATGAGACATTATACATATTTATCCTCGGAAAAGAACAACTTGCAAAGAGAATACCTAGGAATAGTTTTAGAAGGGAAGATTCTGAGGCATTAATGGGTTTTATTTATTATTTTTAACTGTGGTAAAGTACACATAAAATTTACCATCTTCACCATTTAAAAATATACAGCTCAGTAGTTATTAAGTGCATTCACATTGTTGCGCTACCATCACCACCATCCATTCACAGAACATTTTCACCTTCCAAAACTGAAACTCTGTGCCCATTAAACAATAACTCTCCATTCCTCCCTTCCCTCAGCTGCTGTCAACTACCATTTTACTTTCTGTTTCTATGAATTTGACTGCTCATACCTCATATAAGTAGAATCATACAGTATTTATCATTTTGTGATTGGTTTATTTCACTTGCCCTAATGCCCTCAAGGTTCATCCAAGTTGTAGCTTGTGTTAGAATTTCCTTCCTTTTTAAAGCTAAATAATATTCTGTTGTATATATATACAACAACCATCTGTTGCTGGACACTTAGGTTCCTTCCATCTTCTGGATATTATGAATAATGCTGCCATGAATACAGGTGTACACATATCTCTGTGAGACCCTGCTTTCAATTCTTTGGCTATATACCCATAAGCAGAATTGCTGGATTGGATGGCAATTCTATGTTAATTTTTTGAGCAGCTGTCCTATAGTTTTCTATAGTGGACACACTATTTTACATCCTCACCAACAGTGCACAAGGGTTCCAATTTCTCCACATCCTCCCCAACACTTCTTATTTTCTGTTTTTTTGAGAGTAGGCATCCTGATGAGTGTGAGGTGTTATCTCATTGTGGTTTTTATTTGCATTTTCCTAATGGTTAGTGATGTTCAACAACTTTCATGGGCTTACTGGCTACTTGTACGTATTTGGAGAAATGTCTTTTCAAGTCCTTTGCCCATTTTTTAAGTTGTTTGTCTGTTGTTGACTTGTGAGAGTTCTTTATGGATTTTCTTTTATTTGTAGCATCTCTCAGAACTCTTCAGATCACAATGAATAGAGAGCCTTCCTCCTTTTCCCCTGTCCCCTGAAAAATGTTCTTAGTTCATGCCTAATCTAATATGCCAATTCCAAGGCTAAAAGAGTATCAGGAGTGAGACATCTCATTTCTGAAGGCATCAAACATTTTAGATATATTATAAATTATTTTAGTATATTATATATATTATTTGCACATGTATACACTGTCAAGGAACTTTCCTTAGCTTGAAAAAAAGTTTCTTTGAAACATCTTTGTTTACACTACTTAAAGAAAGAAAAGACTTGTTTTTTTCTGATTACAAAACAGTATGCTGATTACAAAAATCCAAATATTACAGATATAGATAAATTAGAAAGTGAAGGTCTCCCATAATCACACCTCTAGAATTAACTGCTTTCAATAATCTCAACAGTCTAGTATAAATTCTTCCAGAACATAGGTATACACACACACACATATGCACACACATATATACATCTACACTCTTCTTTTGACTTAACAATATATCCTGGACATCTATCCATATCAATACAAAATGTTAATTATCTTTTTTAATAGCAGTCATGAAAGTATCTATATATATAAACTAAAATTGAATTTTAAAAAATTCACAAGATAAATAGACTCTAATAGGATGAAAAGCACTTCAGAGTCTATTAACAACAGAGTGAGGAGGAAATGGAAAGTGGAGCCTGTGATTACACTGTATCACTTATACATAAGATCTAAATCTAATACTGCTGCTGTTGCAGCCCCTCCATATCTGCCTACAGTGCTTTTACAAATTCCTTCTCACTGTACCAGAAACAAGGCTGCATCTACAGAATTGTGTGATCAGTAAGGCCAGTCATGTCCCAAACGTACAGTGAGAGAAAAGAGAGACTGTCAAGCTTGATGATCAAGAAATGAAGATGAATAGAAGTTTGCACGTGCCAGCCTCCATTTAAATTATAATTCTCGGACTTCCCTGCTGGTGCAGTGGTTAAGAATCTGCCTGCCAATGCGGGGGGACGTGCGTTCAAGCCCTGGTCCGGGAAGATCCCATTTGCAGCGGAGCAACTAAGCGCCACAACTACTGAGCCTGCGCTCTAGAGCCCGCGAGCCACAACTACTGAGCCCGCGTGCCACAACTACTGAAGCCCGCGCACCTAGAGCCCGAGCTCCACAACAAGAGAAACCACGGCAATGAGAAGCCCACACACCACAATGAAGAGTAGCCCCCACTCACCCCAACTAGAGAAAGTCTGCACACAGCAACGAAGACCCAACGCAGCCAAAAATCAATTAATTAATTATTCTTAATTTATTTTTAAATTAAAAAAAATAAAGTATGATTCTCTCTTTGTGCCATTGGTAAAAAAATATTTTGGTTTATTTCTTTAGTTACACAAAAAATTAGTCTTCCTTTATGATTAACTTTTAAAAAGATGCTCATAAGAGGCATTCCCTTGGGAGTCTCAGCAAATGACAAAATTTAAGTAAGAGCAATTCCTCACTGGAAAATGTTACTACCATGTTCATCTATGATATGGTCAAATTTTCTTAATTTTCTAACTACTTTTCTCCACAAGAGTTCTGTTTATTTTCTCACCTGTATTCCCTTCCTTGCCTACCTCTACTTCAAATTTTCATACCAAACGGACAGACTTACCAAACATCTTAACACCGCTGGATAATCTAAAATTTAAAGCATTAAGTTAAGCGTATGTTTGGTATGGCTTCACCAATAAACTTCATATAAGAGTTGAGAGACCAAGTGGAAATGAACCCCAGAGCTGAAGGAGCTTTTAATGCTTGCCAGGAATTCTTCTAGGCCTTCACCGGCTGCTGCGGCTGCTGCTGCTTCTTTGCCTTTTTAATATCTTATTCTCCTCTTCCCCCATTGGAATTCAAGAACATGGAACTACAGGACAGCCTAGGGACATCCCTGGCTGGAAGACTGGTATGGTCTTTACACACTCATCTTTTAATTGATGTCTTCCACCCACTCATTTTCTCTCATATCCAGCTTTTCGCTTATTATTGAAACTTCAGTCCTTGCCTCTGTCATGTTCAGGTGGCTAAGCCTGAAGAAAGCAAGACTTTAAAAAGCCATAGGTAATGTGGGAAAGGACTCACAAGGTAGCCAGAGAACCTATAAATTATGACTAAGACTAGTTTATATGACATTACTGCTGATATTGTGCAATGTCAAAAGCTTGATGAGAATTCACCTTTCGCCTCTTGGATTCTGTCATATTCCCATGTTATTTATGCATAAATTTGTACAAATTTATATTTGTACAAATTGAAAAAAACTCCCAAATTTATATTAATTTTATTCACATTAAAGCTGCCACAGGGCTTCCCTGGTGGCGCAGTGGTTGAGAGTCCGCCTGCCGATACAGGGGACATGGGTTCGTGCCCCGGTCCGGGAGGATCCCACATGCCACGGAGCGGCTGGGCCTGTGAGCCATGGCCACTGAGCCTGCACGTCCGGAGCCTCTGCTACACAACGGGAGAGGCCACAACAGTGGGAGGCCCGCATACCATAAAAACAAAAAGAATAACAAAGCTGCTACATCTTGTTTAAGTTAGGAATGATTTCAACTACAAGGAACAGAAAAGTCTGACTAAATAGCTTAAACCACTAAGACTTTAATAATGTATGAAGAGTCCAGAGAAGGTTACCTCAGGGTTGTTCTGACACCTCCGTAATATCACTAAGAACCCAGACTCCATCTTTCTGCTGTTGCCACCTCCGCTTGTTAACTTTCCATTCTCAGGCTTGTTATCTCATGATTGCAATTTTGCTGCCACAAGTCCATATATCATATTCCACACTTATGAATGGAAGAAAGAAGATATGCAACCAAACTGTTCTCTTGCTTCTGTTCCTTTTATCTGAAAAGCAATCCCCACCTCCCCACCCCCGTAGAGGCCCTCCAGAAGATTTCTGATTATATCACATTAACCAAAGCTGAATCACACAGCTAGCTCTAACTACAACGAAAGTTAGAAAAAGGAGTATCTGTCTTTCAAACCTTTATACTGGCAAGAGAAACAGGGTTGGGACTAACTCTGGAGATTTAACCAGTAGTTTATGACACATGTCTATATGATTCATAAAGTGCTAGTTATGTTGGCTAATTACAACTGGGTGCAGGACCTTTAAGAGCCCTGGTTTACAATAAGTTCCTCTTTCTGGCAGAAAATAAAAGGTTGAGAATGCTGATGAAGGAGACATTAAAAAGGGCCTGGTATGAAAGCTACAGCTATGTCAGATGGTGCTGACAATGCTGAATTGTAGATGGATTATAACTGAAAGAGTATTTCTAGCCAAGTTCTATCTAGAATGAAGGGAGAATTGTATTAGTGTATATAACTTAGGTCCTGAAACCTTCTAGAAGCTTTAAAAGTACGATAAGTAGAGAACTACCTAGGGCTATGATTTCTCTTTTAACAAAATGAATTCTTACAAATCATTTGAAATAGACAAGCCAATAATACCAGCTGAAGAGTTAATATTAATGGGCTCCATTATGATGTGCCAAGTACTGAGCTAAGTGCTTTACATATATACTTATATATAAAGCCTCCAAGCTGCCCTGTGAGTGGGTACATTTACTATTTGCCTATAGTCACACAGGAAGAAGCTGAACATAACACTGGACACCATACTTTTAACCATGTCACGTTACTGAACGAATACTATTTGTTCTCAGTATTTCCCATTCACTTTATGTATTTGTTATTTAATTCATTCAGATTCATAAAGCTTAACTCTTGTTTATATATTTAAATAGCCTTTTCTCTACTTCCTTTTCATAGTGTATCTGATTCACACAAATCCTAAAGTGGCAAAGCTGTTTCAATCACATCACATCTTTCCAAAACGTAGAGTCAAATAATCCAAACCTTTTGTAGCTAGTTTGAGAAAGCTTAGATAAAAACTACAACTAACCTGACAAAAACAAAAAACAAAAAAAAAGATATCACAAGACAATGTACAAACAAAAGTAGAAACATAACTATATATCTCTATTAGCCCTGTTTTTCTGACCCCTCCTCTGTTTCATCTACTCTTGAGTGTGCTACCCCTATAGCACAATGGCCAATATTACTTGTAGATGAGTCACTGGTTCCCTGAGTTATTGGGCTGTTTCCTTTCCCAGACATAATAATGCTTGCCCCACACATACATGGTAACACATATTTGGGCAAGCATACCCAAAATCTCTCAGTCTCAAACCATCCTTTCCTCAGCTTTTTTTTTTACATTTCTATGGTATGTATGTATGTATGTATGTATTTTTCTTTACATCTTTGTTATTATGCTACCAAAAATGCAGCTCTGGAACACACATAAAATCTTGAACATGTTTTCAACAACACAACAAAATCTAGATCTTTGTATCTGTTAAAAAAACCTGCAAACCACATGTTATATGTTAATTTCCTCTTATTCTCTTTTTACCTACTATTAAAATTAGAAGCGGATTAAACTTTCTAGTTTGCTCAAAGGCAGTGTCCTCAAAGGTTAGGTCACAGGATGGAAGCTTCTACTGATTATAAGATGTTGGGTTGGAAAACCAAGATAATCAATCGCATGGGAAAAGATCGTCCTAATTATCTCTCAACCTGGTTTTCCCTAACTCTGGCTTTCTCAGTCCAATAATCCCTCTTTCCTTAACTATTTGGAAGGAAAAAAAACAAAGAACCTTATAATAACAAGATCAGCTGATAGAAACAATGATGGGAACACACATAGCCTCTTCCTCCCTCCAATAACCCAGCAGGCAACCTGACCTGGTATTTGCCACCCTACTTGTACACACAAATGTTTGCTTGCTAAGTCAGCTGTATTTAAACTAAAATATGACAGATATAAATAAGACAATAAAATAGAGGCCATTTTTAGATTCTGACAAAGCCTAAGTTCATGGACTGCTCTCTTGAAAACTGTCAGTGAAGGCAAAAAGAGAGCCTCCACAGAAAATAAGAGAAAATTACTACATGGCCTGAATGATTCATGTTGAAATCAGAACCACCAAATGAGGACTGTAAGATGATGCATCAATAGCTTAAAATGGTCTCAAGTGAACAATCTGTGCCATTCTCCTTCTCTAGTCCTTGGGGAGTGGAGGGGGGGAAGAGCAGGAAAAAAAAGCTCTAAGGTCTTTTAATGAGACTGTATTCCATTAATTATTTGAGGCAGTTTTTGTTTCACTGGAATTAATTAACATGACCCTTCTTCTTTAAGCTCCAGCTGCATCTGATGTTACTATGCTATGACAGTGAAGAATGAAAACCAAAGGACAACTGGCTACTTATGGAATTAAAGTGGAAAGCATGCACAGAGGTAGTTCTGGTGCTCTGGCTGAGACTCTGTGTCTATGTATTGACCACATTCTGAATAAACTCAACCTATATACTTTCTTATAAAACCTTAACTGCTGCCCAAGAGAAGCAATTTGCAAGCTGGAATCATATGTAGTGACACTATTTTACCCATATATATTTTACAATAATTAATTTGGCCTCTACTCATTCAGACTTATTAAATTTCACCAGTCTATAATAGTTACCTTAGAAAATCCTGAAAAACAACCAATAGATACGCAACTCAAATAAGAATACAGGAGATGTTTAACCTTAAGAAAAACATTATTTTAAGAATCTAGGTTTAATGTACAGAATGGCATAGATTACAACTGACTCTTATAGATTTGTTAAATTGGTACTAACGTTCTTTTAAATGACCCCACCACGTAGATTTTCATAAACTCAAATGAGACAGCCCAATCCTTACTCTAGTCAGTTAAATTGCACACTACATGTTTTGTCCAGATCCTTGTTAAACACACCGTAGTGGGAGCCCTGGCTCCAAGAGACAAACTGGACCTTGAGGACTCCAGCAGGCAATGACGGAGGAGGCAACTTTGCACGGTCTGCAAATTATTCCCATTTTCCTGAGTATAAGGCACTGTTCCTGACACAGACTCAGAAAACTCTTGGACCCAAAGAGGTGCCACCTCTGCCCCCAGGGGACTGAACATCTTCTGAAGAACCAGGCCCTAAGAACCCCTGGCCAGTTTCCCAGACATATTTCAGTTGGAAGCTCATTGTAAGAAACACGTATTTACAGTATTTGTAAACCAGGGGGGCCTATTTGAAATACATTAACAAAAAGACTCCTTTTCAGGGTTTTCAAGATCTCATGTCTCATGGATTATTTCCCAAGTTACTTAGTAAATGTGTTTTTTTTTTTTTTTTAATAACTGCCTCTGCTATATTTCTTTCCCCTCTAGCCTAAGTCAACTGTTTCATTTCTAAAGCCAACAGCTTCTGAGCAACCAGGCTATCCTGCCATTAAATATGGATGCAGGAGCTTGACAAATCCCAAATAGCTTTTACCAGTCAGAGACAGTCTCCTCGACTAACAAGAATAGGCAGGTATGTAAATGTGTTCATTATAATACAACTTATCCTACTGTATGGTTTCCAAAATACTAGAGAAGGAAGGGATCCACTGTCCTCTCAGGTTGGAGCTAACCTACAGCTTGATTGCCTTGGCACTCTGATTAATAATCTTGATCTATCTAACTCTAGTCTGGAGAATTTCCTTCTAGAGAGCTGTTGCGGCTGACACACTCTGAGACCAAATATGCAGTTATATTTAAGGACTTATTCCTGAGTGCTTTGATATTCCTGTATTCTTTTTAGTCCTTCTAAGCTCTAACTAGATTAATCTTCTTAATATTGACATGATAATCACCAAGTTTCTGTACCAATATTGTTATCATAGAAAAATGGGATGTTTTGTAATTATAGTCAGATTCATTAACAACTACAATTGGTTTCTTTTTAAAGGAACACACAAAGGCTTTTGGTTCTCTTCAGTTAAATTGTCAAAAAAATTGGACGTACTTATCATAGGGGATTGGTTGAATAACATATGACTAATTCTTGCAATATAATACTCTGAAGCATTAATAACACAGTGTAGAAGAGTATGTATGGGTACAGGAAAATGTTCACATATACTCCTTAGAAAAAAATCTTGCTACAAACTAGTATGCACAAAATAAATCATTTTGCTAAAGAAAATATACACAGGAAAATGAGCAGACTTACACCAAATATTAAAAGTATCTAAGGATAGAGGGATTCATGCAATTTTTTCCTTTTGTATTTCTGAATTTCCAAAGGTTCTGCACTGAATATTATTTTTACTTTTTTTTTTTTTTTTTTTTTTTGCACGGCGTGGCCTGTGGGATCTTATTTCCCTGGCCCGTGATTGAACCAGGGCCCCCTGCATGGAAGCACAGAGTCTTAACCACTGAACCACCAGGGAAGTCCCTATTTTTACCGTTTTTTAAAAACTTTATTTAAAAAAAAAAAAAACTCCCAAAGTAATTTTGCAAGTCATTTCTTATACTATTTCACACCTATTATTAGTAAACGTAATGGAATATCTTTCACCATAGAAGACTCTCAATTAAGTTTTAATATAAAAGAGGCAGTTTTTCCAGTTGCCTTTAAAAATAGCAAAAAGATTTACTGGGTCACTACCATGTGCCAGGTGTTCTCACATATTCTATTAAAAGTAAAACATTAAGGACAGCTAGGGAAAAAAAAGTGGCTGAAAATATGTCTACAGTAATGTCATCTTACAATTTTAAAAAGACTCACCACCACCACTCAACAAATAGTTCAATTCCATTAACTCTTATTGAGCGTTTCCTAAGTGGCAAGAGGGAAGCATGGTGAACAAAGTCCAGACTCAAGCAATGCTGGAACATAGTCTCCAGCAGCAAGGTTGCTTCAGAGTCTGAGAGTGGGCCTCCACAGACCACCTGTATGTATCCCTTATGGCGCACTGGTTAAAAACAGATTCCTGGGACTCTCAAAACCACAGGCTAAATTTCTGGAGGAAAGACCCAGGAATTTACATTTTAAAAAGTATTTCAGTTGATTGCTACATATAGTAAAGTCTGAGAACTCCAAGTGTTGCAAAAGATCAAGTCAAGAGATTACAGTAAGAGAGTTCACAAGTCTTGAATGTCAGGCTAAGGAATAAGTTAATTCTATAGTAGACACTTGGAGGTGGCGGGGGCGGGGGAGTTGGAGACCAGAGGTTTTGAGCTGCAGAGCAGCATGTTAAGATCTGTGCTTTGCCCAGAGATAAACCTACGAACCTATGGTCAACTAATCTATGACAAAGGAGGCAAAGATATACAATGGAGAAAAGACAGTCTCTTCAATAAGTGGTGCTGGGAAAACTGGACAGCTACATGTAAAAGAATTAAATTACAACGCTCCCTAACACCACACACAAAAATAAACTCAAAATGGATTCGAGACCTAAATGTAAGGCCACACACTATAAAACGCTTAGAGGAAAACATAGGAAAAACACTCTATGACATAAATCACAGCAAGATCCTTTTTGACCCACCTCCTAGACAAATGGAAATAAAAACAATAATAAACAAATGGGACCTAATGAAACTTAAAAGCTTTTACACAGCAAAGGAAACAATACACAAGACAAAAAGACAACCCTCAGAATGGGAGAAAATATTTGCAAATGAAGCAACTGACAAAGGATTAATCTCCAAAATATACAAACAGCTCATGCAGCTCAATATCAAAAACAAACAAACAAAAAAAACAACCAAATCCAAAAACAGGCGGAAGACCTAAACAGACGTTTCTCCAAAGAAGATATACAGATTGCCAACAAACACATGAAAGGATGCTCAACATCACTAATCATTAGATAAATGCAAATCAAAACTACAATGAGGTATCACCTCACACCAGTCAGATTGGCCCTCATCAAAAAATCTACAAACAATAAATGCTGGAGAGGGTGTGGAGAAAAGGGAACCCTCTTGCACTGTTGATGGAAATGTAAATTGATACAGCCACTGTGGAGAACAGTATGGAGGTTCCTTAAAAACCTAAAACTAGAACTACCATATGACCCAGCAATCCCACTACTGGGCATATACCCTGAGAAAACCGTAATTCAAATAGTCATTGGCTTCCCTGGTGGCGCAGTGGTTGAGAGTCCGCCTGCCGATGCAGGGGACTCAGGTTCGTGCCCCGGTCTGGGAAGATCCCACATGCCACGGAGCGGCTGGGCCCGTGACCATGGCCGCTGAGCCTGTGCATCTGGAGCCTGTGCTCCACAATGGGAGAGGCCACAACAGTGAGAGGCCCATGTACCGAAAAAAAAAAAAAAAAGACACAGAGATAGAGAATGGACTTGAGGACCCGGGAAGGGAGAAGGGTAAGCTGGGACGATGTGAAAGAGTGGCACTGACATACATACACCACCAAATGTAAAATAGCTAGCTAGTGGGAAGCAGCCACACAGCACAGGGAGATCAGCTTGGTGCTTTGTGACCATCTAGAGGGGTGGGATAGGGAGGGTGGGAGGGAGACGTGGAGTTGTGGAGGGAGTTGTGGCCCGTGAGCCACAACTACTGAGCTTGCGCGTCTGGAGCCTGTGCTCCGCAACAAGAGAGGCCGCGATAGTGAGAGGCCCGTGCACCGTGATGAAGAGTGGCCCCCCGCTTGTCACAACTAGAGAAAGCCCTCGCACAGAAACGAAGACCAAACTCAGCAAAAATAAATAAATTAATTAATAAACTCCTACCCCCAACATCTTCTTTAAAAAAAAAAAAGATGAGAACCATTAAATTACATGCTTTAAATGTGTGAATTGTATTGTATGTGAAATATATATATACATATAAAATAAAGTTGTTATTAAAACAAAACAAACAAGATATTTCCCCTGTCCTTAAGGGGCTCAGAGACGTACAAGGAGATAAACAACTGCAATGCAGTGTAGTAAGTGTCAGGACACAGGGGCATCTTAGAATGGGTCTGGGGGAACTAATTCACGAACAGGAGTAGAGAAAGCCAGGCAAGGGGAATGCTGCAATGTGGCAAAAAGGCACCCTGGAGAGCTTGACTTAAAGTGAAGACCTGAATGCCTAGAGGGAAACACAAGAGATGAGGCAGGCCCAAGGTGGAGGTAGGTCAGGAAGAGCCCTATGCATTACAGCCTCACTGCTCGAGGTATGGCCCTCAATCAGCCGCAGCACTGGCATCACCGCGAAGTTGTGAGAAATACAGTCCTGGGGCTCCATCACAGATCTCCATCAGAATCTCCACTTTAACAAGATTCCCAGATGATTCAGATGGACACCAAAGTTTAGGAAGCACTACATTAATAAATTTATTCTCAAGACAAAATTCAATGGGGAATCACTGAGGAATTTCAAGCCAGAGAGTGAAATGATCAAATATGTGCATTACATAAAGATCACTCTGGTAGCAGAACGAAAAACAGATCACAGGAGGTAAGACCACAAATTGCTTAGGAAGCTGTTTGGGGATCCAGGAAAGAATGAATAAGGGTCCAAATAGAGTGAAAATAATACCAGGAAACGGAAACTGATCAGTTAGGGTACAGGGGTGGGAATGCGGGAGGGGAAGTAAATCAAGAAAATTTCTAAGTTTTGGTTTGGGTTAATGCTTTAGATGTTGATGCTATTCACCAGACAAGGAAAGCAAATAAAAACAACAATCAGAGTGGCGAATGTTTCTTAAATATGTACCAGGCATTCTTTTTTTTAATATTTATTTATTTGTTTATTTATTTATTTGGCTAGACCAGGTCTTAGTTGCAGCAGGCAGAATCTTCACTGCCGCGTGCGGGATCTTCATTGCCTCATGTGGGATCTAATTCCCTGACCAGGGATCAAACCTGGGCCCTCTGCATTGGGAGCTCAGAATCTTAACCACTGGACCACTAGGGAAGTCCCTGTACCAGGCATTCTTATAAGTGCTTTGCATGAACTATCTCACTTAATCCTCAAAACAACCCTATGAAGTAGGTATTACTGTTATCCCATCATATAGATGAGAAAACTAAGAGAAATTAAGTAGCATGAAGAGGGAGTAGATGACAATTTCAATTTTAATTACACTAGGTTTGAGGTGCTTGTAAAGATGTCCATAGGCAGTTGTCTGTAAGGATCTCAGTTTGTAAGGAGAGCAAGTAGGTCAGAAACAGATTTGGAAATCATCAGCACAGGGTTGGTCCTGACTCATCAGGAACAGATCAGGCCACAGTGGGAGAAAGTGTAGGTCAAGGACACAGCCTAGGAGCACCAATCTCTATGAGGCAATAAGAGGTAGCTGAGTTTATGAAGAAGACAAAGCAGCCGGATAGAACGGAGAATGATAGCCATAACTGAACAGCAACAATACTAACAGCTAACGTTTATAAGTGCGTAGTATTATGTATTTTTTATATATTAAATAATTCAGTCATTATTAAAACCACATGAGGTAGATATTATTATCCCCATTATAAAAATGAGGAAATTGAGGCATAGAGAGATTAAGTGGCTTTGTTAAGGTCACACAGAAAGTGAATAGTGAAGCCAGGATTCGAACCAGAATTCAAGTGCAGAGTTCATGCCTTGACAGCTATAATGCACTGCCTGACTTTCAGGTACTGAGAGAGGTGGAAGCCTCTCTGCTCCGGAAGGAACAGTTGTAACAAAGTCCTCTGAACAGTATCTGGTCTACAGTAAGGCCTCAGTAAATATTAGCCATTATTATTTGTTAATTATACTGCCATGGAATCATGCATTTATGCTAGTCAAAGCTTTTAGAAGAAAGCAAATGAAAATGAAATAAGGTAAGAAATCTTAGGTTTTAGTGGAGGAAGAAAAGCAAAGAACTATCAAGGATGCTAAGGCTTCGACTCAGTTTCCTATGTCTTCAATACCTAAGCTTCCACACAATCCACATTTAACCACATTTCTGGCTACCAGGCCTTAAGGAGGGCTGCTGTGCACAGCAATGCCTGCAGGCCTCACAAACCTCAAAACACCTTTTGGGAGCTATGAACATTCCATTCTACAGCACTGTCTTTAGCACTGGTGTGTTTTGTTCCATCTTAATTGCTTTAAAGCAGGTAGTTGATGCTGAAGGTCCCTCAGGTTCTTGACTGCCCACTGAAGGAAAACATCCTCTGACCACTCCAGACAAATGGTAGTTTGTTCTAATTAGAAGGGTATGTTGTCTATAATGAAATAACATATTTTCAGGTAATTTTCAAGTTAAAATTACATTGTTTATATGCTTAAGCCAGTAGTTTCAGGGACTTCTCTGGAGGCGCTGTGGTTAAGAATCCACCTGCCAATGGGGTCGAACCCAGGGATCATGGGTTCCATCCCTGGTTTCACTGGGTTTGATCCCCCCAGTCCAGAAAGATCACACATGCTGCAGAGCAACTAAGCCCATGCACCACAACTACTGAGCCTGCGCTCTAGAGCCCACAAGCCACAACCACTGAGCTCGTGTGCCACAACTACTGAAGCCCATACATCTAGAGCTGGTGCTCCGCAACAAAGAGAAGCCACTGCAAGGGGAAGCCCGTGCACTACAATGAAGACCCAACACAGACAGCCAAAATAAAATAAAATAAAATAAAAATACTAATGCTTTTTCAAAAAAAAAGACTAGCTTCACAGATTTTTTTCTCTTTTTAAAAATTTTTTTAGGGCAGAGTCAAGATGGCGGTGTGGGAAGACACAGAGTATGTGCCTCCCCACAACTAGGGTACCTGCTGGATGCTGGTGGGGGACCTCAACACCCAAGGAGACGAGAGGAACCCCCAATCAAACTGGTAGGACGTGGAGGGACTGAGGAGGGAGAAATGGAGGCCGGACAGGACCAGCACCCCTGGGGGTGGCTGAGAGCGGGGAGGGGTTCCCACACCTGGAGGGTCCCTCAGGGGCTCAGATCAGAGTGCGTGTTCCCTGTGCAATCAGCTGGGTAAGTCTGCCCAGCTCTCGGGCCAGGTCCTACGCCCTCAGAGGCCCCTCCAGACCGCGTTCGTCCTGGGGCCGTAGGAGGGAGGCCAGGGGAGAAAAGGAGAGGCAGAAAGGAGGGGCCCTCCAGGAGGGGAGGAGCAGGAGAGGGCTGTACTCCCAGGAGGGGTCCCCTGGCCTCTGAGACCAGAGGCAGAGGCACGCCTGGGCCCCTTCTGTTCCTTGAGCCTAAGCCCCACCCCCCACCCCTCCCAGGGCCTTTTCCAGCCCTGTGGGTCCTAAGCATACAACCCGCCCACTGCCCAAACCCCACCGCTGCTTAGGCCCCGCCCTCCACAGACAAGGCCTTTTCCATTTTTTTTTTCTCTCCTCCTCTTTTTTACTATTGTGGTTCTGTTTTACCTTCCAGTTGTTGTTTCATCTATATTTTTAGTTTAATATTCTTTCTAACATATCTGTTAGTTTCCTAGTCTAATTTTATTTTTTACTTTGTTGTCATTCTCTTTTTTTTTTTTGCCACCCTGTGCAACTTGTGGGATCTTGGTTCATGACCCGAGGGTTGGGCTGAAGCTCCTGTGGTGGGAGCTCCAAGTCTGAACCACTGGACTAACAGAGAACCTCAGACTGCAGGGAATATTTATTGGACTGAGGTCTCCCAGAGGTCCGCATCTCGGCACCAAGACCCAGCTCTACCCAACAGCCTACAGACTCCTGTGCTGGTAGCCTCAGGCCAAACAACCAGTAAGATAGGAACACAATCCCACACATTAAAAAATAATAATAATAATAATAAGATGGCAAAAAAATATGTCACAGATGAAGAAGCAAGGTAAAATCTTACAAGGCGAAATAAATGAAGAGGAAATAGGCAAGCTACCTGAAAAAGAATTCAGAGTAATGATAGTAAAGTTGATCCAGAATCTCAGAAGTAGAATGGAGACACGGATTAAGAAAATACAAGAGGGCTACCCTGGTGGCGCAGTGGTTGAGAGTCCGCCTGCCGAGGCAAGGGACACGGGTTCATGCCACGGTCTGGGAAGATCCCACATGCCGCAGAGCGGCTGGGCCTGCACATCCGGAGCCTGTGCTCCACAACGGGAGAGGCCACGGTAGTGAGAGGCCTGCGTACTCCAAAAAAAAAAAAGAAAATACAAGAAATGTTTAACAAAGATCTAGAAGAACTAAAGAACAAATAAATAACAGAATAACTGAGGCAGAAGAATAAAGTGAGCTGGAAGACAAAATGGTGGAAATACATGCCAAGGAGCAGAGTAAAGAAAAAAGAATGAAAAGAATTGAAGACAATATCAGAGACCTCTGGGACAACACTAAACACACTAACATTCAAATTATAGGGGTTCCAGAAGCAGAAGAGAAAAAGAAAGGGTCTGAGAAAATATTTGAAGAGATTATAGTGGAAAACTTCCCTAACATGGGAAAGGAAAGTCTCCCAAGTGCAGGAAGCACAGAGTCCCACACAGGATAAACCCTAGGAGAAACACACCAAGACACATATTAATCAAATTAACAAAAATTAAATTCAAAGAAAAAAATATTAAAAGCAGCAAGGGAAAAACAAAAAATAACATACAAAGGAATTCCTGTAAGGTTATCAGTTGATTTTTGCAGAAACTCTGCAGGCCACAAAGGAGTAGCAGGATACACTTGAAGTGATGAAAGAGAAAAATCTACAACCAAGATTTCTCTACCGAGCAAGAATCTCGATTACTCTACCGAGCAAGAATCTCATACAGATTTTTTTTTTTTTTTGCGATACATGGACCTCTCACTGTTGTGGCCTCTCCCGTTGCGGAGCACAGGCTCCAGACGCGCAGGCTCAGCAGCCATGGCTAATGGGCCTAGCCGCTCCACGGCATGTGGTATCTTCCCGGACTGGGGCACAAACCCATGTCCCCTGCATCGGCAGGCAGACTCTCAACCACTGTGCCACCAGGGAAGCCCTCTCATACAGATTTGATGGAGAAATCAAAAGCTTTTCAGACAAGCAAAAGCTAAGAGAATTCAACCACTACAAAACCAGCTTTACAACAAATGTTAAACAAACTCCTCTAGGAGGGAAACACAAGAGAAGAAAAAGACCCACAAAAACAATCCCAAAACAATTAAGAAAATGTTAATAGGAACATACATATCAATAATAACCTTGAATGTAAATGGATTAAATGTCCCAACCAAAAGACACAAACTGGCTGAATGGATACAAAAATAAGGCCCATATATATGCTGTCTACAAGAGACCCACTTCAAACCTAGGGACACATACAGACTGAAAATGAAGGGATGGAAAAAGATATTCCAGGCAAATGGAAATCAAAAGCTGGAGTAGCAACACTGGTATCAGATAAAATAGACTTCTATCCACTGGACAGATCATCCAAACAGAAAATAAATATGGAAACACAAGTTTTAAATGACACAATAAACCAGATACATTTAATTGATATTTATAGAACATTCCACCTGAAAGTGGCAGAATACACTTTCTTCTCAAGTGCACACTGAACATTCTCCAGGATAGATCATATCTTGGGTCACAAATCAAGCTTTGGAAAATTTAAGAAAATTGAAATTGTATCAAGAGTCTTTTCTGACCACAATGCTATAAGACTGGATATGAATTACAGGAAAAAAAACTGAAAAACACACAAATACATGGAGGCTAAACAGTGCACTACTAAAAAACCAAGAGATCACTGAAGAAATCAAAGAAGAAATTTGAAATACTCATAGAAACAAATGACAACAAAAACATGACAACCCAAAACCGACAACAGGCAACAAAAGCAGTTCTAAGAGGGAAGTTTATAGCAATTCAATCTCACCTCAAGAAACAAGAAAAATCTCAAATAAACAATCTAACCCTACTCCTAAAGCAAACTTGAGAAATAAGAACAAAGAAAACCCAAAGTCAGTAGAAGGAAAGAAATCATAAAAATCAGAGCGGAAATAAATGAACTAGAAATGAAGAAAACAATAGCAAAGATCAATCAAACTAAAAGCTGGATCTTTGAGAAGATAAACAAATTTGACAAACCCTTAGCCAGACTTATCAAGATAAAAAGGGAGAGGATGCAAATCAATAAAATTAGATACGTAAAAGGAGAAATCACAACTGACACTGCAGAAATACAAAGGATTATAAGAAACTACTACAAACAACTATATGCCGATAAAACAGACAACCACGATGAAATGGATAAATTCTTGGAAAGGTACAATTTTCCAAGACTGAACCAGGAAGAATTAGAAAATATAAACGGACCTATCACAAGTAATGAAATTGAAACTGTAATTAGAAATCTTCCAACAAACAAAAGTCCAGGACCAGATGGCTTCACAGGCGAATTCTACCAAACATTTAGAGAAGAGCTAACTCTGATCCTTCTCAAACTCTTTCAAAAAATTGCAGAGGGAGGAACACTCCCAAATTCATTCTATGAAGCCACTATCACCCTGACACCAAAACCAGAAAAAGATATCACAAAAAAAGAAAATTATAGACCAATATCACTGATGAACATAGATGCAAAAATCCTGAACAAAATACTAGCAAACAGAATCCAACAGCAGATTAAAAGTATCATACACCATGATCAAGTGGGATTTATCCCAGGGATGCAAGGATTCCTCAATATATGCAAAGCAATCAATGTGATACACCACATTAACAAATTAAGGAATAAAAACCATATGATCATCTCAATAGATGCAGAAAAAGCTCTTGACAAAATTCAACACCCATTTATGATAAAAACTCTCCAGAAAATGAACATAGAGAGAATCTACCTCAATATAATAAAGGCCATATATGACAAACCCACAGCAAACATCATACTCAATGGTGAAAAACTGAGAGCATTTCCACTAAGATCAGGAACAAGACAAGGATGTCCACTCTCGCCACTCCTATTCAACATAGTTTTGGAAGTCCTAGCCACAGCAATTAGAGAAGAAAAAGAAATAAAAGGAATCCAAATTGGAAAAGAAGAAGTAAAACTGTCACTGTTTGCAGATGTCATGAAACTATACATAGAAAATCCACCAGAAAACTACTAGAACTAATCAATGAATTTGGTAAGGTGCAGGATACAAAATTAATGCACAGAAACCTCTGGAATTCCTATACACTAACAACGAAAAATCAGAAAGACAAATTAAGAAAACAATCCCATTTATCACTGCAACAAAAAGAATAAAATACCTAGGAATAAACCCAACTAAGGAGGCAAAAGACTTGTACTCAGAAAACTATAAAACACTGATGAAAGAAATCAAAGATGACATAAAGAGATGGAAAGATATACCATTTCTTGGTTTGGAAGAATCAATATTGTCAAGATGACTATACTACCCAAAGCAATCTACAGATTCAATGCAATCCCTATCAAACTACCAATGGCATTTTTCACAGAATTAGAACAAAAAATTTTACAATTCATATGGAAACACAAAAGACCCCGAATAGCCAAAGCAATCTTGAGAAAGAAAAACGAAGCTGAAGGAATCAGGCTCCCTGACTTCAAACTATACTACAAAGCTACAGTAATCAAGAGAGTATGGCACTGGCACAAAAACAGAAATATAGATCAATGGTACAGGATAGAAAGCCCAGAGATAAACCCACACACATATGGGCACCTAATTTACAACAAAGGAAGCAAGAACATACAATGGAGAAAAGACAGCCTCTTCAATAAGTGGTGCTAGGAAAACTGGACAGCTACAAATAAAAGAATGAAATTTGAACACTACCTAACACCATACACAAAAATAAACTCCAAATGGATTACAGACCTAAATGTAAGACCAGACATTATAAAACTCTTAGAGGAAAACATAGGAAAAGCACTCTATGACATAAACCACAGAAAGATCTTTTTTGACCCACCTCCTAAAGTAATGAAAATTTTAAAATAAAATAAATAAATGGGACCTGATGAAACTTAAAAGCTTTTGCACAGCAAAGGAAACCATAAATAGATGAAAAGACAACCCTCAGAATGGGAGAAAATATTTGCAAATGAAACAACGAACAGAGGATTAATCTCCAAAATATACAAACAGCTCATGAAGCTCAATATCAAAAAAAACAAACAATCCAATTAAAAAAATGCGTGGAAGGGCTTCCCTGGTGGCGCAGTGGTTGAGGGTCTGCCTGCTGATGCAGGGGACACGGGTTCGTGCCCTGGTCCGGGAAGATCCCACATGGTGCAGAGCAGCTAGGCCCGTGAGCCATGGCCGCTGAGCCTGGACGTCCAGAGCCTGTGCTCTGCAACAAGAGAGGCCACAACAGTGAGAGGCCCACGTACCGCAAAAAAAAAAAAAGAAAAAAATGCACGGAAGACCTAAATAGACATTTCACCAAGGAAGACATACAGATGGCTAAGGTGCACATGAAAAGATGCTCAACATCACTAATTACTAGAGAAATGCAAACCAAAACTACAATGAGGTACTACCTCACACTGGTCAGAATGGCCATTAGTAAAATATCTAGAAACAATAAATGCTGGAAAGGGTGTGGTGAAAAGGGAACCCTCCTGCACTGTTGGTGGGAATGTAAATTGATACAACCACTAGGGAGAACACTATTGAGGTTCCTTAAAAAACTAAAAATTGAACTACCATATGACCCAGCAATCCCACTACTGGGCATATACCCTAAGAAAACCATAATTCAAAAAGAAACATGGGGGCTTCCCTGGTGGCCCAGTGGTTGAGAGTCCGCCTGCCAATGCAGGGGACATGGGTTCATGCCCCGCTCCAGGAAGATCCCACATGCCGCGGAGCGGCTAGGCCTGTGAGCCATTGCCGCTGAGCCTGCGCATCTGGAGCCTGTGCTCCGCAATGGGAGAGGCCACAACAGTGAGAGGCCCGCGTACCGCAAAAAAAAAAAAAAAAAAAAAACAATGGAATATTACTCAGCCAGAAAAGGAAATGAAATTGAGTTATCTGTAGTGAGATGGATGGACCTAGAGTCTGTCATACAGAGTGAAGTAAGTCAGAAAAACAAATACCGTATGCTAACGCATATATATGGAATCTAAAAAAAAAAAAAAAAAATGGTACTGATGAACCTAGTGGCAGCACAGGAATAAAGACGTAGATATAGAGAATGGACTTGAGGACATGGGGTGGGCAGGGGGAAGCTGGGACAAAGTGAGAGACTGGCATGGACATACATACACTACCAAATGTAAAACAGTTAGCTAGTGGGAAGCAGCAGCATAGCACAGGGAGATCAGCTTGGTGCTTTGCGATGACCTAGAGGGGTGGGATAGGAAGGGTGGGAGGGAGGCTCAAGAGGGAGGGGATATGGGGATATATGTATGCATATGGCTGATTCACTTTGCTGTACAACAGAAACTAACACAGTATTGTGAAGCAATTATACTCCAATAAAGATCTGTAAAAGTAAATAAATAAATAAAATTTAAAAATAAACATAATCAAATAATGATGATGATAAAAAATTAAAATCTTTCTAATTCAATTATACCTTCTGGCCCAGATTCACCCAAGATCAAAGAGAAACAGTGAATAAGAGCAACAATAAGGAAAACTGTCAGGAAAAGGAAATAGTTTAGATTTCCAAAAGGTTAAGTTTTTGAAATAAACTTATATAGTTCTACTCTTGGAGGATTTTTCAAAGCAAAATAACGGTACTGGATGGCAGAAAGCATCTCACAGAAGTGGGACATCTGGTCATCCTAGCCCTGAAGCAATGTACATAAAAAGTGCTATTTTTAAAATGAAATAAATGTGAATACCCTATCTTGCATAATTGTAAATGCGAAACCTTGCCAGGGAAATGTGGAATCTAAAATTGACTAAAGCTGACTAATCCAAGCAAAGATTTATGTACAATAAATGCTCATCATAGTACATTTCTTATTACAGTGAAAATGCCCAACAGTAAATAAATAAATAAATTTACAGTAAATAAGTAAATAAATTATGGTACACCCAGATAATGGAATATTATGCAGCCATTAAAAACATTTCAGTGAATATTTTATAGGACTTCCTTGGTGGTCAGTGGTTAAGACTCCGCACTCCTAATGCAGGGGGTGCAGGTTCAATCCTTGGTCGGGAACTACGATCCCACATGTCACATGGTGCAGCCTAAAAAAATTTTTTTTCCTTAAAAAAAAGAATATTCTATAACATAAAAATTATCACAATACATATTAAGCTTAAAAATCATAAAAATTAACATTATAAATATAGATAAAAGACTTGAAGTAAATTAATGGTTGAAAATAATCATCTCTGGATGGCAGTTTTTTTAAAAATTTTCTTCCTTTACATGTTTCTTTTTTATTTTTTAAATTTTATTTATTTATTTTCGGCTGTGTTGGGTCTTTGTTGCTGCATGCAGGCTTTCTCTAGTTGTGGTGAGCGGGGGCTACTCTTCGTTGTGGTACGCAGGCTTCTCATTGCGGTGGCTTCTCTTGTGGAGCACAGGCTCTAGGTGCATGGGCTTAGTAGTTGCAGCATGTGGGCTCAGTAGTTGTAGCTCACGGGCTCTAGAGCACAGGCTCAGTAGTTGTGGCACACAGGCTTAGTTGCCCTGCGGCATGTGGGATCTTCCCGGACCAGGGCTCAAACCCGTGTCCCCTGCATTGGCAGGCCTATTCTTAACCACTGCACCACCAGGGAAGCCCCCTTTATATGTTTCTGTATTCTCCAAATTGTCTAAAATATATCATTCCTATAAGCAGAAGAGATATTACTGAAAAGGCAATTTTTTAAAAAAATTTTTTGGCTGCGTTGGGTCTTTGTTGCTGCGCGTGGGCTTTCTCTAGTTGGGGCGAGCAGGGCTACCCTTCGTTGCGGTGTGCGGGCTTCTCACTGCGGTGGCCTCTCTTGTCGTGGAGCATGGGCTCTAGAGCGCGGGTTCAGTAGTTGTGGCACACGGGCCCAGTCACTCCGCGGCATGTGGGAACTTCCTGGACCAGGGATCAAACCCTTGTCCCCTGCATTGTCAGGCGGACCCTTAACCACTGCGCCACCAGGGAAGTTCCCTGAAAACGCAATTTTTAAAAAGCTTTCCCAATTAATCTCCATTTTTACTTTTAGCTCTTTCCCACTTTTTCTTACCCTAATCTAAGTCTTAAGATCTAGGGCAGTGGTTCTCAAGCAGGGGCAGGGGGAAGGGGGACTGCTCCCCAGGGAACATTTGGCAGTCTGTAGACAATATGGATTGGTTGTCACAACTAGGGGTGGGGGATGCTACTGGATCTAGCAGATTAAGGTTAGAGATGAGGCTAAATATCCTACAACATGCAGGACAAGCCCCCAGAAAAAAAGAATAGTGCAGAGGTTGAGAAATCTTGGTTAGAATGAAGAAAATGAGTATAAGCAGGAAGATTGGGTTAAAATACAATATTAACTCTAGTGGGTTTAACTTTCCATTTCTAAAATAAGATTTAACAAATACACATTCTGAATTGATGAAAGTTTAGTCCAGGTTTTGACCCAAATTTCTTATTATTAAGATATACTTTTCCTAATTTTATGGAAAATATCTCTAGCAGTTCTGCTCCCAAACTGAACATGATGCTTATCAAACTGGAAGATTTTTTTCAGCTTGAGCATAGAGAGACCAAATCTGTTTAAAAGTTTTTTAAGTACTGCTATAAAAATGTTTTAAAGTGAGCTCATATCCTTAAGGGAATAGCTGATTATCTTATTGTAATCACTCCAGTATGATAAGATGAAAAACTAAGTTCTAACTAGTCTAGTCTAATTAGTCAAAACTAGTCTAACACAAAAGTGTTTGTTTGAAGACCTACTGGAGAACGGACTTGAGGATATGGGGAGGGGGAAGGGTGAGCTGTGACAAAGCGAGAGAGAGAGGCATGGACATATATACACTACCAAACATAAGGTAGATAGCTAGTAGTAGATAGCACAGGGAGATCAGCTCGGTGCTTTGTGACCGCCTGGAGGGGTGGGATAGGGAGGGTGGGAGGGAGATGCAAGAGGGAGGGGATGTGGAGATATATGTATATATATAGCTGATTCACTTTGTTATACAGCAGAAACTAACACAACACTGTAAAGCAATTGTACCCCAATAAAGATGTTAAAAAAAAAAAAAGAATAAACCATGAACAAAGACTACAAAAAAAAAGTGTTTGTTTGAAACACATACACACTCACATACACAGAAAATGATTTATGTAAACTCACACAAAATTACTTCTATTTTGTGATGTCAGATTCAGGGAATGGTAACAAAGCGAGAATACAAAGCCCTGAGGAAATGAAGTACCCTCCTCAATCTAAATTACTCAATAATTCACTCCATAAGAAATTTGGTTATAACAAAGCACAAGACAGCATTAGGAGTGGGTACATGAACTACAGTCAGTAGTACAGGATCGAGAAGTAGATGACACGGTGGAAAGTAAGAGAGCAAAAAAAAAGATTAGAACACTGTAGATGAATAATGGATGATTTGAACAGTCGAAAGGGGGAAATAAGAAATTTTGCAACTTATCCTTGGGTGAAAATGGGGGAAGAGAATAATGTTTGCATACAAGGATGTGAAGAAAATAAGGGGAAATAAAATGCTGAGGAAATATGGCAGAAAGAGATCAGAAGGAAAGGTTACATAGGGTTCAGAGCCCCCTAAATAAGACTGAATAAAAAATACTTTTTAAATCATCTATCTCTGATATGCTTTTTTGGTTTTAGTTGAAGTACAGTTGATTTACAATATTGTGCTAGTTTCAGGTGTACAGCAAAGTGATTCAGTTCTATTTTTTTTCCATTATAGGTTATTATAAATATAATTCCCATGCTATACAATAAATCCTTGCTGCTTACCTATTTTATATATAGTAGTGTGTATCTGTTAATCCCATACTCCTAATTTATCTGCCCCTCATATGCTTTTATCAACATTTGCATTTGATTCTCCATGGCCTTTTTTTTTTTTTATTAAAAATGATTCTCTACGGGAAAGATATCCAATGTCCTAGTCAAAACCCTACTATTCATCTTCTCAAAAATCAGAAAAGGAGAGGCAGAACTCAGTCACTTTGTCACTTTTGGTGACTGATTCATAGTGGACATTGGTTGAGGGTAGCTGTTTTGTTCTGTCTCTCTAGCACTATTCCTTCTGATGGGGAGCAGTTTTCAGCCACCCCACCAGGTCTGAGTAGGACTATCAGTCAGGATGCCCCATCCTCCCTCTGGCCTCTGAGATGAGCAAGACTGGACTGCTCACAGTCTCCCTCCCACCACCTACTCGGCACACAACCACAAGCAAGGACAACCACAATTCCTCTACCAGGCTCTCTTCCTCCAGGCCCAGAGCTAGACCATGTGGTCTACAGGTGCCACTGACCCTGAAAAGAGCTGTCCTGAGGATGAAAGCAATATTAAATAGCAGTCTGACTCGAAAGCCAGTGACAGAGAGCCCCAGAGGTACCATGTCAGAGTCTCGAATCTAGCCATGCCTGGGCTTTCAGGGCATCTAAGCAAATAAAATACTTTTTGGCTTTGAGTTGGGTTTCCAGCACTTCCAACTAAAACAGCTCTGGCTGGTAAATTGTTTAACACTGTCAAAGAGAGGTTCGGAAAGTCGGTGTATCAGAACTATGATCCATGAATTAGCCAGACCCTTTCTATTTATCTACCACATCTTAGCTGACATCATAACTTGAGATAATGAGTTTCATATGTGTCAAACAATGGTTAGAGTAGAAATTCACTTTAAATGACATATTTATTTATTTCAAGAACTAACAAGTATCCTTACTAAACTGGGATTTGATGTTATAAACTTCTAATCTTGGTGTTAAATAAATACTTCGTCATTTTCCCACTTCACCTTCATCTTTCTGAAGAGTCTGTTCTTTAAATCTGTCTAGCCTCTTCACTGCCCTGATCATTTTATTTCTCCCATTCTGAAATTCCTTCAGAATATATTTATCAAGAGGAAACCCCGGACTTCTCTGGTGGCGCAGTGGTTAAGAATCTGCCTGCCAATGCAGGGTACATGGGTTCAAGCCCTGGTCCGGGAAGATCCCACATGGCGCGGAGCAACTAAGCCCGTGCGCTACAACTACTGAGCCTGCGCTCTAGAGCCCGCGAGCCACAACTACTGAGCCCATGTGCCACAACTACTGAGCTCATGTGCCACAACTACTACCCGTGTGCCTAGAGCCCGTGCTCCGCAACAAGAGAAGCCACCAGAGTGAGAAGCCCGCACACCACAACAAAGAGTAGCCCCCACTAGTCGCAACTAGAGAAAGCCCACGTGCCGCAACGAAGACCCAAAGCAGACAAAAATAAATATACAAAAAAAAAAAAAAAAAAAAAGAGAAAACCCCAAACTCCAACCACATACACAGAATTCCTGGCCAGGACAATGCATGTTTTTGTGTGAGTGACTAAAGAGAGACAAAACTTGCCTTTTTTTAATGTCCCATCTCCCTCCAGTCCAGCACTGTGCTCACTTTTTTTTTTTTTTAACTTTTTGGCCGTGCCATGTGTCATGTGGGATCTTAGTTCCCCGACCAGGGATCGAACCCCCGTCTCCTGCAGTGGAAGGGCAGAGTCTTAATCATAATCACTGGGCCGCCAGGGAAGTCCCTGTGCTCACATTTTTGAACACAGCATGACATCGGGCCAAAGGAGGTAGATAGACGAGCTTCATGAACACTTAGGAGTGGATGACGCACTTTTTCCTTGATTTCAACCAAGTTTGCAGCCATTATTTTGAAACTAAAGCATAATTACATCATCCCTAAGTTCTATAATTGGCAAAAAGCCTCTGTGGTACATGGAGATGTTTAAGGCAAATGGCGGCTGGTTAAGAAGACTTGCAACTGAGAAGGGCTTTGAAGCGAAGTGGAGACTGTCTGAGGCATGAAGAAGCCGGGGATAAGTTTCTGCAAAGTTTTAAAATCTCTATCAGCACGAACCCAGATGGACATTACTACCAAGGTAGATGAGGCAGGAGAACTGTTAAAGGGCAGAACTGACTAAAGGGCATTTTAGCACACTAAGGACCTAAGGAAACAAGGCATCAAAAGCAGACACCATTAGTAAAGGTAAGGTGGTAAGTGTGTGAAGAAAAGATTAAATAAACCACTTAAACTCCTTTCCAACTATTCCCACTTCCCACTGTCAGTGAAACTCCATGGGAGTCACACCCAAGGCCAAGTCTCTACATTCAGTTATCAATATTGGTTGAGCTAAGGTGGAATCATAACATACACTTTTGAAAACAAACAGCTCTTTCCTCTGCCCCAGCGGGCAAGCCAACTCCAGTAAACTCTTTGAATAAGCTGGGGAAGAGAAGGAGCTAAGCACCAATGAACTTTTGAGGGTGATAGAAATGTTCTATATCTTGTTTGTGATGGTGATTACATGACAGAATATATTTATCAAAATTCATTAAACTGTGCACTTAAAATTAGTGATTTTTAAAAAATATTTATTTATTTGGCTGCGCCAGGTCTTAGTTGTGACATATGGGGTTTTGGTTGTGGTACACGGGATCTAGTTCCCTGACCAGGGATTGAACCCAGGCCCCCTGCATTGGGAGCATGGAGTCTTAACCACTGGACCACCAGGGAAGTCCCAAAATGAGTGAATTTTATTAAATGTAAATTATACCTCAATAAAGTTGATTAGAGAGAGACAGAGATACAGAGGCAGGAGCCAGAGGGAAGGGAGAGGACAACCTCCCCAGGTAGACAAATGGAGAAAGTCTGCGAAAACTACTGTAGGACAGGACACGCCTGGGGGGGTGGAGTGGTGTCGCCCACACAATATTTCACCTAGGACCAGACCTTATTCCATAGATCAGCCAGGAGTTTATACTTCTGATAATACCTCATAGTTCGTTAGGAGTTACCTAAAGTGGAGACAGATAAATCCAATCCATCCTCTAGTGGGCCATGTGCCCCTAGATTCTCCTGATGGAGGCAAAATTCATGATAAAGTGAAGAACACAGAAGCTAAATTACCCTCCTCTCCCACAGTCTCCTATAGGAAAGTTATTCCCCCCACTCCACCTCAACCTTTTGGAGGTTGAAGTTAAATCCCTGGAACCCCATTCAGACCTTCCTCCGGTATTCCCTTACTTCAAAAAGCTAAAAGCACCAGGAAGAATTAACCTGTTTATGTGGCAGTAGCAACTCTCATTAAAATTATAACTTTTTTGTAATCTTTTAGCCACCGGGCAATATACCGAACTGTCACACTTCCAAGAAACAGTAACAAATTTCAAGAGGAGATCACAACCATTCTGCTTTGCTCAAACAGTCTAAAGAAGTATTTCTGAGCCACTTACAAATTCCAGAGTCAGCAGAAATTCATGATATAATGAGAATTAACTTCCAGTTTCCAAAGCTAGAGCCACTGGTGTTAACTTACACTATTCCCTCTCCTTCTCTTCCTGTATCTACTCCATCACAGAGACCTGTCTCTCACACTTTCTGCCTGCACTTCAATCTACCAGACTTTCATCACTTTCCATTTTGTTTCCTACAACAGTTTCCTTGGTCTCCCTGGCTCCCAGCTCTCTTCTCTATTACTCACCCTGTTCATCATGCCTGAAAATGTGCTTACTTGTTGAACCACTCCATTACACCCTGCTTCATTCCTACAAGTGGACTAATCATCCCAAACCATTATTTTCTGTTTCTCTCCTGTTTAAATATTTTTTAATCCATCCAACAAATATTTAATGAACACCTACTATGTGGAAGACATTGTGCTAGGCTCTACAGGAGGTAAACAAACCCTGACCAGCATCTCAGGGGGCTTACAGTATTGTGGGAGTGGCTTACATATATACAGATAACTATAATAAGATAGAAATGTGTACAGGTCATTAAGACAGAGAACTGTCAGCTGGATGTCAAGTAAAATTAGAATTGGTAAAGAAGAAGTAGAATATGAGACAAAGAAAAAGCTACAGAGGTTTCCAACCTGAGGGACTAGGAAAATAGCAGAGCCATTAACAGGCCAAAGGACATCAGGAAGAAATACAGATAGAAGGAGCACGACAGGAGACTTAAGAAAAGTGAATGTACTTGCCAAAGCCCAAATCAGGGAACATGATCAGAGATTTCTGTTCTGCTTTAAGAAGCTGGAAGCAGTCTAAGAAATGCAATTTCAATACCAAAATATTAGAATTTCCAGGATTGATGATTTAAAGGGACAATGGCATAGAATATAAAATTGGGACTATCCCAGAAAAAATCTAGTCCATGCAGCTTCAGTAGGTATGAGGAAATATGGTGGGAAAGGAAGATTACAGATATACAATCTACTGGCCTAATAGTTGTTTCATCTAAGGAAAGTGTACTTGGCTTCTGGAGTGAGGGTTTTAGACTGTTTCTGTACTGTTAGAAAATTCAGCATCCTGACATACTATGGGAATCCTAATTAAACTTCAGGTAATCTTGGCCATTCTACAGCATTTATGTGGTACCCATGGCGTCTGGGAACTTCATGTGAGGATGACTAGGATGCCATTTTATTGCTATTGGTGATCCATCCAGGTCTAATTAATAAACCCTGCTCCACAAATGCTGAATCCTTTGAAGTTGCTGAAAGTAGCTACAAGTGATGTCATCATTCAGACACCCACTGGAAAGTCAAGACCAGCAAATATTTTCAAAACCAGAAACAATAAGATGTCACAGCCACCTTCAATTCTTTCAGGAATGAGTCAGGTGGATCTAAAAATAAATCAACACACAACTCTGTGATTATACTAAAAACCTTTGAATTGTACATTTTAAATTGGTGAATTGTACATTATGTGAATTATACCTCAATAAAGCTGTTATTTTAACAATCAACAAACATGTTTTAACCAAAATGTTAGTTTCCAGAAATGTTATATCCTAGTAACCCAGCTATTGCCTTTAAAATGTTTATACTGCTGGAAAAATATACAAAAGGGAAGCCCTGCTAAATTGTTGTGACAAAACCATTATCATTTTAGCTAAAAAGAATAAACTGAATGGTCTTTTGTCTTTCACTGTAATAGGAGCTGATTTCTATCACACATCAAAGTCTGCCTTTAAGCTCTGAATGACATTTTGAAAAGGGCACTTTTCAAACTTAACCATTATGTTGAATACCATAATTATGGCATGTCACTATTATATCTTTCCTTGTAGTCCACCCCCAGAATTTCCTTCCCTATAATCCTCTGCAAGGGGAAAATCCTTGTGTTTATATACAATTTTTTAAAATTTTATTTATTTATTTTATTTTTGGCTGCGCTGAGTCTTCGTTGCTGCATGCGGGCTTTCTCTAGTTGTGGTGAGCGGGGACTACTCTTCATTGCAGTGCGTGGGCTTCTCATTGCGGTGGCTTCTCTTGTTGCGGAGCACGGGCTCTAGGTGCACGGGCTTCAGTAGTTGTGGCACACGGGTTCAGTAGTTGTGGCACATGGGCTCAGTAGCTGTGGCACGTGGGCTCAGTAGTTGTGGCGCACAGGCTTAGTTGCTCCACCATGTGGGATCTTCCTAGACCAAGGCTCAAACCTGTGTCCCTTGCATTGGCAGGTGGATTCTTAACCACCGCACCGCCAGGGAAGTCTAATCCTTGTGTTTAACATCCATTTATATTACCTCTAATGATTTCCCTCGTTCTCTAATAATCACTACCCAAGCTTTTATCTCTAGAATCATTCCAACCTTCTCATGTCCCAACCTCTTCCTTAACTTCTACAAATAAATACCATACCAGCTGTCTGCCTGGTGCTGAGGTAACAGCAGGTTATTTATGCCCTTGAAGATTCAAAGTGGGCCAAGAATATAAGAAGCAGGCTGTAAGCCCTTCGAGGGAAAGGACTGTGTCTTGTTTATGTTAGAACCTCTCAACATTAAGCAGAGTACCTGGCACCCAGGAGGTGCTCAATAAATATTTTTGTCCGCCATTAAGCTAAGGTCCATTCACAAAAAGAATGAGCCAACAAACAAACCAAGCAACCAGATTATCCTTAGGTATAAATGTATTTAGGAGAAGGCAACTTAAGCTCAACTTCCCTACTGATGTCTAAATGAGTTTGTCTTTACAATGCCTAGAGGGTGAATTTTAAAACAGATTGTGATTATGACCAAAGCCCACCCCAAACCTTACAATTTTAAAAATCACAGGATCTTTTAAATTTTTTTCTTGCCAATTATTTTGGGAGAAAAAAGCAGACCCAAAATCCAAGAGCAACGTATTATCCAACCAGTGCCTAGTTAAGCAGCCTACAATTAGTCAGGCAGCTGAGGGATGGACTCCTCAGGCAGTGAAGAATGGGGTCTATACAAAGTAACTAAGGAATATTTACAGACCATATCTCTTCTTGTGAAAATGACTCTGATATTTCTTAGTACCCACCTCATATGTTTATTATGAGGATTAAATGAGTTAATATTTGTAAAGCACTTAAAACTGTACCTGGCACATAGTTAGCTTTATATAAATGTTTGTTTATAAAGTAACTTTGGATCAATTTCCAATTGCATTCAATCATACATTAGAGATCTACAATGCCTAAAGAATTACCAGGTTTAGAGAGAAGTTTCATTGTGTAGTCCTCAAATCTAAAGCTGGAAAGAGAGAGGTCTCAGGAAATGTTTCATGCAAACTCATTTCATGGTTGAAGAAATATACCTCATATTTGTAGAGAAATTCACAGGTTACGAAAAGCATTCCCATGTATTATTGTTTGATCCTCACAACAACAGCCTTGTAAGAGATGTAGGGCAGGTATAATTAACTCCATTTACAGATGAGGAAACTAAAGCACAGAGAGGTTAAGTGATTTGCCCAAGGTCACACAGTAAGTGAAAAGGCCCCGGCTAGAATCAAGGGCTAGAATCCAGTTCTCTTGATGGCGGGTCCAGACCTCTTCCTTCTATAACATGCTGCAACTTGAGCCCTGGGCTTACTTGGGTCATATTTGGAAGCAGTGATTCTGAGACCATAAATGTAGACTTGGCTGCTGATGCAAACTCAAAAAGTTAAGGTAATTCTGTTAACTGGAATTAGAGGTAATTAATAGCTGGCAAAACATCTACCTACAGAGGAGTGATAGTATAAAATGCCAGGACTACACACAGTCACAAAGGGCACCACACACTGTCTTGAAGGGACAGTTCTCCAAAATATGCCATTCAGAGATTACCAGCCCCAGAGAATACTGCTGTCAGTATAAGGAGGAAAGGCTGCCACTTCCCTTAAACAAAACCCAGAAGGAAAAGGCTCACACCAGAGGATGGTGAAGACATGGAGCCTAACAAGGCTCTAAGGCATTACATGCAGATTGCAAACTCCCAGCGACAAATGAGTACCAACCATCCCAGTGAATCAGCTCGCATTTATTCGTCTGCATCTTCCCCAGGGGCTTTCCACCCCAGGGCAGCAATCTGAAACCGGGCAACCAAAGGTGAAAATCGACTGGCGACCTTTTGCAAGATTCCATACCTCACAGAAAGGTTGGCTGGCGGTAGAAGTGGCACCGCATACCAACACCAGACGTTATTTTAAGCGCGTGTCCCCAGGGGAGGGACCGACCATCTAATCTGTCAGATCTAGGATCTCCCACCAGCCAGGATTTTTCCTAAAGCAAGACGGAGGGCTGAGCAATCCTGGCCCAGGCTCGCCCTACTAACGCCACACAGACCCGCTTTCCACTTAGAAACCCGCACTGCTCCCAGGCCAAGAAGGGTGGCAGGGGCCACAGAGGAACCCCGAGGCAGGCCTCCCTCCGCCGCCTTAACCATCAACGCCCGAACAAGGAAGGTGCCTCTGCGGGCGACCGGCGGGCAAGGCAGAGGATTTCGAAATGCTCGGAAAGGGGGTGGTGCCGGAGGGGCCGGACTGGGTCCCCGCGCCCCGGCCCCTCCCCGGCCTGACAGCTGGCGGCCCCCTCCCCAAGGCGCGGCTCATGGGGCGCCTTACCTTTGTGTAGAGCTCCGACGCGGCCATGGCGGGCCCCGCGGCGCCGACGCCCCCCGCCTGTGCGGAGGCCGCACCTCTCCTGGGCGGCTGCCCGCGCCGACTAGGAAACGCCGGGGCTGCAGCCTGCAGGGAGCAGGGCAGGGCCAGGCGGGGCGGGCCGCTCCGGGCGGGGCGGGGCGGGGTGGGGCCTCTCAGCCGCGGGCGGCCAGCGGGGGCCTCGCCATCACTCCCGGGCTCGCTGCGAGCAGTGTCGCGCGCTCGGCGTGCCCGGGGTCCTCGGTGTCGCCGCCGCTGCCACCCCTACAGCCGGTGATGCTGCTGCCGCCGCCGCCGCCGCCCTCGCCCTGTGCATTGTGGGAGCGGGAGGAGGCTGCGCTCCAGCGCTGCCACCGCGGCTGCTCCGGGTTCTCTCGGGCTCACGCTGCCTCCCATCGGCTGCGGGCACCGGGCATCATCAGCCTGTCAGCCAGCGTCGCCGCTGCCTCCTCCCGCGCTGCCGAGGCCCAGAAGCCCGCCCCAGGACACCCGCTGGCCGCACACCGCCCCCGGGATGCCCCAGGCCCCAAGCGAGCCCTGGAACGTGCAGAATATCCCAGCCCCCGAGAGGGGCAGCGATAGCGGTGTCACTCAGGGTGTCCAGGTAAATGGGAGTCTGCAGGCTGCTTTTCCTGTGCTTCCAAACATTTGTAGGGGAAGAATAGGGGGAGAAGCTTCTTGGAAGGCCACGGAATAACCTAGAATTCCAGAAGAGCCTTATTAGCAGTACACGTCTGGGAGTGAGCGAGGACGGTGAATCTGAGAGAAAGAATCACCAAGGTCACCCTGAACACCTCGGCATCTGCCGTAGGGTCGTTTCGTGAAGCCAGAGCGTAGGGGCCTGTTTTAAGCTACAGAAATTTAAGTGCACCTGGTAAAAAGATGCCCCCAGGGGGCGGCCCTAGAGCCTCCTTCTATCCTAGGCCTGCGCCTTCATAACGGTGCCACTCACCTTCTGCCCCAGCCCTCTTTCTCTATCTAATCGCTGTTATCCTTGCACTTCAAGCCCAAGAATGCGATCTTACCACCCCACCCCGATGCCGTCTTCACCCTCTACCTCTTCCCCACTCACACTTTCATTCCAGTTTAGCTAATCTCCATTTTTTCATCCCAGCCTCTTTAGTGTGCTCATCTTTCCTTATTTCTTTGAACTCTAAGTGGTGCCCAGTGCCAGTCATGGGACTCTGGGATGGTTTTTATCAAAACTAGCTCTCAAGGCTGGCCCCCTTGGTAGTGTGTGTATCCTGCGTGTGTATTTGAAGGAAGATCATTGATGAGGGGGACACTTGGGGCCAGTCCTCACTCCCTGGAACTCAGGCCTCTCCTCCCCTTGCTCACTGCCCACAGTCTCCTCAGACATGCCAGAGGTAATAGCTACAGAGTCCTGCATAATGCTCTGTACCTTCCAATCCTGATAGTAAATCTCTTTCATCTTTTTGGATATCGCCCTTTCTTTAAAAGAGAAAACCTGTGCAGCTATCAGCAGTACACCAGAAAAGGCACTGGATTGAGATTTAAGAGTTTCTTTGTGCCTTGTGTAAGGTGGTAACCGCTCTGTTTTCTCACTCTCCAGCTAGTACCTACCTCCTAGGACTGTTGAGAAATGCTGAGTATGCCGATGAAGCGGTGCAGGGTGTATCACCCCAGGGTACGCTGCTTTGGTATATTGACTATTTTGAGTTGGGGGCACGTGCAAAACATCAAATACAAGAAAAATAATGACCTTCCTTCTTTTTCTTAAAAGCAGAAGATGCATTTCCTATATGAAAGATGTCCTCCCTAATATCAGAAGGAAAGTACCATTCTTATCATCAAGGAGAGAAGTTAAGACCAAGAGAATTCTAAACAAACAGACCTTGTTAAAATAGTTCTTATCTTCCTTTAGCCTCCCCACATTGTTAAGTCACTTGTCCACAATTGCTTCTCTTTGTTCAACCCAATATAAAAGCTAATAAGTTTTGCCATTTATTTGGGTCTTCATTTCCTTATGAAGGCTCCTGTATCATGTAAAACAATATGAATTAGTATGCTTTTCTTGCATTAATCTATTTTTGTCAGTTTAATTTTTAGGCCCAACCAGGGACCCTAGGAGGGTGGAGAAAAACATTTTCTTCCCCTAAACTGAGAAAAAACTAAAAAATTAAAACGGTGTTGTGTTACAGGTGTCAGCGAAGTTTTTTGGTTTGTTTTGTTTTGTTTCCCCTAGTGACAGAGGGAAGAAAAGACACTAGAATTATTCTCTTCTAATACCTGAACACATGCATTCAACCACTCAAATATTTGGCCCATGGTAGGAGGAAGGTAATAAGGATGAGGAAAGGGAGAAGGGTTTTCTGCCCTGGACCTTACGTTATCTCCTTCAGGAGAGGAGACTTAAAAGCTGGAAGAGGGCTTCCCTGGTGGCGCAGTGGTTGGGAGTCCGCTTGCCGATGCAGGGCACGTGGGTTCGTGCCCCGGTCCGGGAGGATCCCACATGCCGCGGAGCGGCTGGACCCGTGAGCCATGGCTGCTGTGCCTGCGCGTCCGGAGCCTGTGCTCCACAACGGGAGAGGCCACAGCAGTGAGAGGCCAGCGTACAGAAAAAAAAAAACAAAAAAACAAAAAAAAACAACCCAATCCAAAAATGGGTAGAAGACCTAAATAGACATTTCTCCTAAGAAGATATACAGATTGTCTATAAACACATGAAAGGATGCTCAACAAAAAAAAAAAAAAAAAAAAAAAAAACTGGAAGAAACAACTAGGAAGCCCTGATGGCTGACCTCCCTACCTTAACCATGTATATTCACAGTCCCAAGCGCTCTGTCATTGGTAAACTGGGGAAACCAGCATTAGGACCAACTTCTGAGGGTTTAAGATTTCCCCCTCCGAAAAAGTAGCCAGAGTATACTGTATATTATTTTAAATTGATAATGTTTTCAATTATTGCTTTATAAGTGGGAATATTTTCATGTAGGTTTTTTTCCAAATAAAAACAGTGTCCAAGTTATTGTGAACAATCCCTTTCCTCTAAAGTATTCATGGATATTACTTTTTTCAACAAATATTGAGAAGCTACATTGTACCAGAAACTCTTCTACATGTAGAGGATTCGAGAGTAAACAAAACAGATAAAATCCCTGACCCCCACGGAGCTTACATTTTAGTCTGGAAGATGGACAATTATAAAGTTAGAAGGTGAAGGTGATAAGTGTATTAATTTGCTAGGGCCATAATAAAGTACCATGACCCGGGTGTTTTAGACAGTAATGTACTAGGTGATCTGGAGGCTAGAAGTCCCAGAACAAGGTGTTGAGAGGGTTAGTTCCTTTTGGGAGCTGGAAGGGGGAATCTGCTCCATACCTCTCTCCTACATCCTAAAGGTTTGCTAGCAATCTTTGGCATTCCTTGGCTTCGGCTGCATCACCCCAATCTCTGTCTTCATCTTCACGTGGTGTTCTCCCTGTGTGCATGTGTGCTTCTGTGTCCAAATTTCCCATTTTTCTAAGGACCCAGTCATACTGGATTAGGGTCCACCCTAGTGCCTTCATCTTAACTTGATCATCTACACAGACCCTATTTCCAAATAAAATCTCATTCACAGGTAGTGGAGGTTAGGACTTCAACATGTTTTAGGGGGACACAATTCAACACATAACAATGTACAATGGAGAAAAACTAAAAAGCAATTTTTAGTAGGGTGGTCATTGCTTTATTCAAATTGAAGAAAAAATCTATTGAGGGTCTATCATGTGGTAGCACTGAAGACAGTAAAGATGGAGATGAATGAAATATGGTCCTTGGCCTGGGGGAGCTCACTGCAAGGAGTGGCTGCAAGGGTAGGAGAAGGGGCAGTCCATGCTGCATGGTCATATAAAGTAGCAATTCTAATTCTGTAAGACTGGCGTAATTCTAGAGGCCAGAGGCGAAGTACTGTGTTACTGGTTATAGTACATTCGTTGGCATTTGCGTATCCCAATATTTAACATTTCAGAGGACTAGCCATGGGCATAGGCGACATTTGGGTGGGAACCCCAAATAGCTCATCAGGAGATCCAAATGATGACATGGAGTTGAGGAGGGGTCATTTATCATTGCAAGATATATAAAGGAACAGCCAGAGGGAACTAGGCTCTGAAGCAGAAAAAGCAGACTGAAGAAGAGAGGAAGACTGACCTAAAATACTTGAAATTTGGAAGGCAGACAGGTACTCCTGGATCCCCACCCCTTCAATTCCCTAGCCCCAGCCAGTTATCCTCACTCCCTCTCACTTGGGAGCTTAGGCCTAGCCACACTTTATGTCTCCCCAGGCAAGGAGGATAAAAAGGACAGTACTTAACTCAAACGGTACAATTATTTTTATTCCCAGTACCTATTACTCTAATTCTAGATTCTAATCTTGGGTTTCCTAAAATATCTCTCATCTCTGGCCCTTTGTTCCCAGTTTTCTAGCTTGTGTGCTGACCACCTGCTATTGGAGCAGCCTCTGCACCTAGCTCCTTCTATCAGTTGATTGTTTGTTCTAGATCGTGAAATACTTTCTGCTCGAATCCATAGCACTCACGTGCTTTATACTGCCTCGATCTTCCAGAATTACTGGATTGTAAGTACTTATTAGCTACTCTCATCCTGTACCTCCCGCAACCACTGACACACAGCTCCCTTCCGTGATGTAATAGTGGAAGCCCCTCAGTAGTGAAAATGACTTAGAATCAAATGACCTAGATGCTAGTTCCAGTGCTAACCTGGGGCAAGCCTCTTAGCCAATATGAGCCTTGTTTTTTGTTTTTGTTTTTTTCTTTTGGCCACGCCACAGGGCTTGTTGGATCTCAGTTCCCCGACCAGGGATTGAATCTGGGCCACAGCAGTGAAAACCTGGAATCCTAACCACTAGGCCACCAGGGAACTCCCTGTTTTGTCTTTTAATAAATTTTGTTTTAGACAGTTTTAGATTTATAGAAAAACTGCAAAGATAATACAGAGTTTCCATATACCCTGTGCAATGGCCTGAATGTTTATGCCGCCACCCCCAAATTCATATGTTGAAACCCTAACCCTAAGGGAATGACAGTAGGAGGTGGGGCGTTTGGGAGGTGATTGATTAAGTCATGAGGGTGGAGCCCTCATGAATGAGATTAGTGCCTTTTATAAAAGAGACCCCCCCCCCAAAGATCTCACACCCCTCTGCCATGTAACGATACAGTGAGAAAACAGTCATGTATGAGGAAGTCAGCTCTCACCAGACACTGAATGTGCTGGAACCTTAATCTTGGACTTCCTAGCCTCCACAACTGTGAGAAATAAATTTCTATTGTTTATAAGCCACCCAGTAGTTTATGGTATTTTTTCACAGCAGCCTGAACAGATTAAAACATCCAGAAATCAGTTTGCCTTATTGGCTTCTTACATTAGTATGGTAGGTTTGTTACAATTACTGAACTGATATTGATATAGTATAATTAACTAAAACCTATGTTTATTCAGGTTTCCTTAGTTTTTCTTTAGTTTTTACCTCATGTCCTTTTTCGTTCCAGGATCCCTCCAGGATGCCACATTACATTTGGTCATTATGTCTCATTCAGAGCTTCTTGGCTGACAGTTTCTCCCTTTCCTAGTTTTTGATGACAAGGATATTTTTCATGAATTTTGAGTAGTAGCAGCCAAGTATTTTGTAGAATGTCCCTCAGTTGGGATTTGTCTTGATTAGATTGGGGTTATAGGTTTTTGTGAGGAAGACCACAGAGGTAAAATGCCATTTTCACCACATTATATCAAGGGTCATAGTATCAACATGACAACACTGTTGACGTAACATCATGATTGATATTGACCTTGATCATCTGGCTCAGGAAGTGTCAAGTTTTTTCACTGTAAAGCTATTCTTTTCCCCTGTCGTAGGCTGAATTGTGTCCCCTCAAAATTCGTATGTTGAAGTTCTAACCCCCAATAACTCAGAATACAACTGTATTTTAAGATAGTGTCTTTAAAGAGGTAGTTAAGTTAAAATGAGGTCAATTGGACCTTAATTCAATATGACTGGTTTCCTTAGGAAAACAGATTAGGATACAGACATGTATTCAAGGGGAAGACTGTGTGAAGACACAGGGAGAAGTTAGCCAACTGTAAGCCAAGGAGAGAGACCTCAGAAGAAACCGAAATAGATGACACCTCAGTTTTGGACTTCTAGCCTCCAGAATTGTGAGAAAATAAATTTCTGTTGTTTAAGCCGCCCAGTCTATGGTATTTTGTCATGGCAGCCCTAGCAAACTAATTCGGGCCCCTTTCCATACACTTGAACACAGTCACCATATGCAGCCCACACTTAAGGAGTGGAGAGTTGCTCTCCACTTCCTTGAGGAGAGTACCTCCATAAACTTGGAATTCTTCTATGTGGGCAATTTGTCTCATCTCCCCCACTTATTCTTTCATTCATTTATATCATTATAGACTCATGGATATTTATTTTACACTTTGCATTATAATTGACTTTTTTTTTTTGGCTGCACCGTGCGGCATGTGGGATCCTAGTTTCCCGACCGGGGATCGAACCCATGTCCCCTGCATTGGAAGGCGATTCTTAACCACTGGACCACCAGGGAAGTCCCTGCATTATAATCTAATACTACTTTATTTTGCTGCTCAAATTGTTCAAGCTTTGGCCGTTGGGAGATTTCACTTGGTACCCGTGTCCGTTTGACATACCGCCCCATCATTATGTGTGTTTTGTTTTTCGTTTTTTTATTTTTTAAGCACTTTCTTTTTAGCACTACAAGACTCTATCTTGTCTATTCCTTGCCACAGTCCTAGAACAGCCATTTCTCCAAGGAGTCCTGGTTCATTTCATTGGAGAATGATATTAGAAGCTATGAACTGGGCCTTGTTACTACTGGGGTATCATTGCTTCTAGGCCGTCTCAGCCACAGAGCAAGCAATTATGTGTACACTAACCTGTGTATGTACACATATCTAAAAATATTTCTGATGTAGCTTCCTATATTAAATCAAACAAAAGTTCATACTGATGTCTCCAACTCTGTATATATTACCACATAGATTTCTTGCTCTGTCCCCTAGCTCACCTGTAAACTCTACCAGTGTGAGAAACCTGAGCCTTTTTTTTTTTTTTTAAACAAGCAAAAACCAGACAACTTATATGTGTATTGTTGTTGAGGGGTTCAAATTAGATAAATGAGAAAGTGTACTGGAAATTCGACAGTGCTCTACAATTTTAAGATATTATTAATCAAATTCTCAGTCCTATCTCTCCTCACATATTCACTCCCTGCCTTTGACTGCCTGGTTGTGCCATGTTGCAGGATCCAATGGAAGCTGAATAAAAACTGAGTGACTTCTAAAAGAGCATTTTGATGGGTCAGCCAGAAATGATGAATAGTTCAAAGATTAGCACTGTGTAAATTTATTGACTTACTTGGGTATACTACCGCTGTATAGTTTAAGATCCTCTTTTAATGCTTCCAGGCATGTCAAATCAAAATGAATAAGGAAATCATAAACTCCATGAAGTTCTTGCACCCTCAAGTAGACAACATTGCAATGTTGTATTGCAGAAGCACACCGGAAGGTATAATGGCCTCTATCATATTTGTGCTTGTCTGTCATCTTTTCTCTATTTGGGGGAATTTTCTACACTAGTCCTGCCTCCTGATAGTTGCAAATTCCCTCCTCTTTTGCAGCTTGGATGCAGTCATATGACCTAAGCCACAAAGATCAGATTCATCTGCACAAGACTTAGGTTACAGAAGTGAGAAATATGGAGAAACAGGCTCTGCCCAGAACTTCCATTTGCCAATGAAGGTAGTAGCAGAGGTAGCCAAGTTTGTAGGACAACAGTGGTCACATCAAAGTCGGGCTCCTGGCTTTCAGTGGTTGGTGACAGCAGTGGTAGCAGCAGCAGCATCCATATCAGGCCATTGCTGTAGCATGTTTCTGGGGTTGTTCCTAGATTTACGTCAAGACTGTTTCTCCAGCCTTTCTAACAATTTTGTAAGTAACCTGATATCTTTCAGTGAATCCATTTTTGCCTAAATGAGCTAGTTATGAATTTGTGATTAAGAACCCTGACCATTATAGAGTGGTATATGGGATGAATGTGGTGAATGGGAATGGCTACATCTCAAGGGTATAGTTTCTTTCAGAAAATATTTATTGGGTACTTAAAATGGCCAGGCACTAGGCTAAGTGCTGGAGCAAAATAAGATAATTTTCCTGTAAGAAAGGATAAATGAAGTCAATTAGAATGTATTGTGATTAAGTGCTAAAACAGTGTTATATGGAAATGGTTATTGTGTCTCAGAAAATGGAACAATTAACATGATGTAGGGGAGGGGAATATTCAGTTTTCACAAAGGTATGTTTGAATTAAGTTCTAAAATATAACTAGGAATGTATCAATAGATAACACGAACTAAGACAAAGCAAGCCACAGACTGGAGGAAGATGTTCATGACACATAAAACTATCCATGAAATTTTTAAAAAATAACGAACTTCCATTTCTAGGGAAGTTCCCACTTCTGGGGAATATGACATAAGACACTGGCAAAAGGCAATGGTTGCCATATATGCAATCTAGAAAATAATGGATTCAGTTCAGGAGAGCAGCTAAGTCCCAAGATGACGACTGTGCATTAGGATAAGAAATCAACAAGTTCGGACTGAAGCAAGGAGACCTGCCTACAGGGGAGTTTTCTGGAGTAAAAGGATGACTCTATAGAATACTTGATGTGATGGGAAACATTAAAATAACTGTGGTTATGATAGAGGCAAAAAGGATGAAGAGAAAAAATAATTAGAAACACCAAGAAAAACAAAAAGCGATTTAAAAAAATGAAATCCTAGTATACACTGCGATCTGCAGTGGACTATATCAACCTATAAAGCTAAGAGGACTATTAATAATGATTATAAAATAGAACGCAAGTGTTATCAACCTTAATAAGGTAAGAACACAGATGACAAAGAGAAGGGAGAAGAGAAAAGGAAGGATAGTGGTGTTAATATTGTCATATTACACACTAGACAGACAAGAAATACGGTTGACAGCCAATGGGATAAGAAATAACGGTGAAAATATATTAGACATTGTAAAGGAAGCCTATAGAGGAATCAAAAGTAGTGATATGATCCTAGAAAGAGGGTGGGAGGGAAGGGAGGTGGGAAATGTAAGCTTAATCCTCATTTATCAGTCTTGAAAACTATTAATTTATGTTTAAAATTAAGAAATTAAGCAACTGTGGTATAAACATACTATTGAGAGGCATGGAGGCAACCACCAGAAGAAACACAAAACAGCTTGAATGTCTCCAGTGGTAGAGGAGCTAAACTTGGTGGTAGAGGCATATTTTGTGATTCTTAGCTTTTCACCATGTCCTTCTATACTACTTGACTTTAGAATCATTACAAGTATACTTCTACCTTTTAAAAAAGTGAAGAGGAGCAGGAAAAGAAATCGAATAATTTAATTCAGAACTAGGTTTTGGTTCTACCATTCTTTTCCACATTTTTACCCCAACGATTGATGCCCCACAGAAGGCATTTGCTCCATTCAGTTCTCCTTTAAAAAATTTACATTTAAAAAAACGTTGTGAAATCAATGATCCCAACGAAACCACTTTTAAATTTCTAGAGCCTTTCTGGATCTGTTATACATGCTTTTACAAAGCTATAAAGAGTCCCTGGGTCTCAAAGCTCTACCCTCTTCTCTTCATACCCTTCAGGAAAATGACCTCAACACCCCTCTCTTACAAGTAGGACTAAGGTCATTCAGGGACCACTCTACTCTAGTATCCCTTTCCCCCACCTGCACTCCAGTCATTCATCCTCTGTTTAGAAGACATGCCAAGGCTAATCTCCTCACGCATGCTCTCAACCCCAGCTCTTGCCCTCTTGCCTCTTCTATATCTTTGGTTTTTCTCCCACGCTTTTGTTTTGCCTATCTGGAACCAAACTCAAATCTTTCCTACATTTAAAAGCAAAGCCAAAGACTGTATCTTCTTTTATGTACCTCAGAAATTCTCAAAAAAATCACATCCTCTCCACTAACTCACCTTTAATCACTTATTGTTCCTTTTCTGTCCCTCTGTCCCAGGCCCATGCACACCTCTACTGAAACTGCTCTCTCCAAATGATCAGTGATACCAATTTCCAGTGGCCTTTTCTCAGGTCCCACTCTTCCTCATTCTGCTGCACTCTACTCTGTAGACGACCATCCTCTTTTTTTTTTTTTTTTTTGTCTTCTGGAAGCTTTCCATTTCCCTGCCTGAGATACCCTTCCTGTCCCAGCCCCCACTGCTTTTTTCCTTCCTCACCTCTGCCCAGGGAGAAATTCCAGCAGCAGGTATGGGTGACACATCCTCTTCTTTAGCAGGTGGCCGTCTGGCAACTGCTGCAGAAACTCCAGCAGAGCCCCACTCACACTGGGCCACCCACAAAGCCGTGGCCTCTCACTCCGTCCCACAGCTCAGCCCCGAGACTGCTGACAGGGCAGCCGACCATCCTCTTAATTGAAGTTTTTCCTCCCTTTGCTTCTGTAGAACCAATCTCCCATGGGAATGTGAATATACTGCAAACAGCTGGCAATACTGTAACAGAATATACCCAGGATATTCTATTGAAGAAGTGAAAGGTTTGTGTTCTGTAACTTGTTAAGTGTGGTGTGACAGAAAGCTGTGCACTGGTGTCTGCTTCTGATCTTTATCCTAAAAATATGGCTGCTCTATAGTGATCATTTTTGCAGTAACTCAAGCAACTGGCACCTTACATCTATAGACAAAGTCATTAGGAATGTTAGCTTGTATAGTTGCAGGAAAGTGAGAGTCTACAAGACACTAATCAGCCCAAGTTATTGGTAATGGGGCAATAAAGAGCCTCAGAAACCAGATGCAGAATGTTTGCAAGGTTGTGATCACAAGCAAGAGTAGAGAAGCAGTGAACATTTAATACATCCTTGCCATGGAAAATCAGGCACACCAATTTCAGTGATGTGAGGTTTATGAGAGCAAAGCTCTTTGACATTTCTCCTCATGCAGAGAAACAGAGTATAAAGGCCTACTGCAACAAAGGAAAGCTTAGACGTGACTGAGATGGAGAATCATCATCTCTCTGCATCCATAACCTTAATCTGGTTTCTCACTTAATTTCCAACCCAATATTCCAATTCCATTTCACTTTATTCATTCAACAAGCATGTAGTATGTATAAGCTGTTTCTAGGTGCTAGGGATGCAATAATGAATCAGACTTCATCTAAGGAAGTTAAATTTGATCCGACTTCAGAATGAAAAAGAGCTAGCCAAACTATGAAACCGGGGAAGTATTTAATGGAAAAGAAACATGTTCAACAGGGGCAAAAGGATCTTGGATGTATGATTTCAGAATGGAAATGGGATGGGGCAGTGGGAATGGCTGGGACTGCAGCACGCACAAGGGAGCAGGAGTAGAAAGTTATGTGTTAGGGCTTCCCTGGTGGCGTAGTGGTCGAGAGTCTGCCTGCTGATGCAGGGGACACGGGTTCGTGCCCGGGTCTGGGAGGATCCCACATGCCACGGAGCGGCTGGGCCCGTGAGCCATGGCCGCTGAGCCTGTGCTCCGCAACGGGAGAGGCCACACAGCGAGAGGCCCCGGGACCCCCAAAAAAAAAAAAAAAAAAAAAAGAAAGTTACGTGTTAGAACTATAGCAGTTGTCCAGGTAAGAAATAGTGGCTTTGGGTATGGTGCCAGCAGGGAAGAGAAATGGACAAATTCAGTGTATTTTGGTGGGTGTTGGTCGCAGCCTCTGAGGAATAAAGGATAACTTCTAATGTTGGCTCGAGTACTCAAGTGGGCAAGTGCACAGAGGTGTATTTACTGAGTTGAAGGCCGGAGGAAAGGAGTGTTATGCAGGAAAATCAAGTTCCTTCGCATGCCCTGATCTGGTCCAACCAAACTTCCTTATACAGAGCCACATTTTCCCAACTCCTTGCCTATTTGAAAATAACAGCCCTCCACCTAAAATGCTTCTTTCTCCCTTTCCCTTCACCAATGCCTACAGCAACCCATCTCTCAAAGCTACCTCTAAAATTTCCCTAATTTACCACTCATCCCATTTATCCCCTAAATTTAATAATGCATTCCTCGAGACTTCCTGGAACGTTATTATTTCTATTTCTCTTAAGGAATGTAATACTTCCACCTTGCATTAAGTTTTATCTATCCATCTATCTAAATGCACACACACACACATACAGTTGACCCTTAAACAACACGGGTTTGAATTGTGTGGGACCACTTAGAGGTGGAATTTTTCACTAAACACACACTACAATATTACACGATCTGTGATTGGTTGAATCCGTGGATGCAGAACCACGGATAAGGGGAGCAGACTGTAAGTTACACACACAAAATTTCAACTGCGCCCAGGGTTGGCACCCCTAACGCCCCATATTGTTCAAGGGTCAACTGTATGTATATAAAATTTCTCAGAATGTCTCATCCATCTTTCTATTTCTGACAGTATTGTACTAGAGTGTTTTATACCTGAGATGGAAAAGACTCACAATTTGCAAGCATTTCATGTTACCTAAATTACAAAGCCTTTACAAATGTAAGTTAGGCTGCTAAGACCTCATAAACAAACACTATCTAAATTAAAACAAAATTTAAGACTACAATAGTCAAATTCTTTCTGCATATCGTAGTAGCTGAAATCTAAAGGGATCAACTTCAGAAAATATACTGAAAAACAATATAACACTTAAATGAGACAAAAACTGCAAATCAAATCAATAGAAATTAAGTAGATCAATTTATTTTTGTGTATTTCACAAGTATAATTTTGGAAGGGCTATTTAACAAACTTCAGCATTAACTGCCAACTCTATAGACATGTTCAACAAAAAAGGCATTTGCTCTTGGCCCTTTTAATACAGGCAAGTGTCCTACTGCATCACAAATAAAAGATGCAGTAACAGATTTGAGGGTATATTAAATTAGATTTTTCTTTCAAATGCTGTTTAGTTAATAACAAAATACAAACATAATTAATGGCTGTCATGACCATCAGTGACTTCCAGAATAAAACCTATAGGCCTACCTACTTTAAAAGGCAGAAACTAGTAAAACAGTATTAAAATCAGTGTTTTTATCCTTAGATTAACAATCCCAGAATGAGACTTCTTTGATCCCAATTTTACAAGGTGTGGTGTGATGTCAGGGGGAAAAGGGATATGGGGGAAGACCGGCAGTGCATGCTGAATTGCAGAGTTGGGACGGTGGCTCAAACTTGTCATTATCCAGATGAGGACAGTGTTTTAGACAATTTTAAATGGGTCCTTAATTGTGTTATATTGGGAAGGGTATTAAAGGATTGATCATTCATCAGTCCTAAATACCATTTAACAGATGCCATCGGGGGCTTAAGAAATAAGCAGGGATGGGAGGGGGGAGAAAAGTAAAATGAGGTGAAAAAGGAAAATGAAAAATGGAAGAAATGTGTCTGAATGTTGGGGAAGGTAAAAAGGCCACCACAGAAACTGCTTAAGCTGCCATTCAGACATGCTCTTCCTATTGGATACCTGCCCCTGGATCACCAAACACCCAAGTTTAGAGCACAATTCAAGTACAGATCATATTTCAGCACTGATAAAACTTCACTATTTTGGATTGAGAAAGAATACATATCTGATTTAGTAAAAAGTATCAATAAACATTCAGAGGTATAGTTTTGTTACATCAAGTAAAAACAGCAATAAATTCCAAGTGAAGTAACAATAAGTAGAGGGCTTGATGAATAGTTAAGACTGATTTTTAGGTGAGCAGCAAAGGAATATTGAATAACTTATAAATAGACTGCAAAAATGCTCCTTTCAGTTCCTCAAAACAATCCAACAGTCCTTACTATCCCAACATGCCAGTAATTGTTTTAGTCAGATGTAGCCTTTAAAAATGAAATGTTTCTCAGAACTGTATTATCAAATAGGAGCTACTGGACATAAAACAGGTAATTGAGTTCAGACATTAGCTAGTTTTCATGAAGTATTTATCTCCAACTTGTTTACTCCATCATTCATTTATAATAAGAAGGACAATGATTAAAACTGGCCATTTCTCAAACCACAATTCTGAAACCACAGAAATGTTTGATTAAGCCCATCTTGGTCAAAAATCTTCATTCAAGCAATGGTGAAACAGCCTGCAAATATGTCTTCAATTAACTGAGCTTTGAAGCAGAACAAAAACAGAAAAATGTAAAACCTCTATCCCAAGCACCAATAATGGAAGCTAAGCAATTATACCTACAAGTCCTAAATGACAGGTCTTTTCTGATGGAAAATCCTGAGATTTCTATCACTGTGACTTTACAGAAGGCAGGTTGGTTTAATGAGGAAATTTACTTTTAATAAAAAAACAATCAACAATGTTTTATTTTGGGCACTTACTCAGTATTTCACAGATCCTCAACAAGTTTTGAGGTAGGTTAATATTAGCATTGTATTTTACAAATGAAAATTCAGGCAGAGATTACATCACTTGTCGCAAACCATAGCAGGAGTCCTACCATAATCAGTAACATGGTCTGATCTTTGAGATTAATCTCTGATGTGTGTGTGTGAATTTAATGGTGATAGCTTGCAAATAGTCATAAAAACAAAACCAAACCACTAGATATTCTACTTTGGGCTATTTTGTAATTCTTAAATAATCCTACAATGATTATACATACTTTGGAATAACCTACATACTCCCATTAGAAATCTATTTATATATAACTAATCCTTATAATAACAAATAACACATTATCAATTTTGTTGTTTTCTGCCTTTTGGGGTGGGTGAAGCACGAAGATAATCAGCAAGTTTTCCTCAGAGAGCTAGGCAGCCTTTAAGTGCAGGTACTATGCTCAAGGCACCATCTATGGTGATTTGGGGTCATAGGAAAGCAGGTACATAAATGGAGCCAAGATCCAGAAAAGATGCCTGGATCCAAAAGAGGCAGAGGCCCTGCACAAGTCAAAGATGAAGAAAAATATACTATCATCTCAGGCTACATATCCTCAGCATCATGGGAAGAGCTCCTAAAAGACCAGTAAATTTGTCCCAGTTAAGTCTGTTAATTAAAATTCTTACTAACTAGATAAACCATAAGTATTGTATTTTATTAAAGTGATATCTATAGAAACAAAATATCTAAGTATTTATTATGAATATGTTCCACCTATCATGTAAATTCCTCTAATTGTCACAAGCCTAATTCACCTAGCTCATTATAATTACTTAAAATTCAGCTCATCCTGACTAGGTTCCTGGGCCAATCTTCTCAAATATTTGTTTCATTATAAATTTCCTTTTATTTAAACAATTGTCAATTCTTAACAATACAGGATTAAGAGTGGTTAATTAACAACTGAGAAATTATAAGGAAAATATCATTATTGTGTTAGAATATACAGCATTCAACAGAGCAAATTTCAAGAGTAAAGATATAGACACCTATGTTTCTGAAGAGACTGAACGGCACAGCCCAACACAATTTGAGTCAAAGAAGCAAGAAAAAAAGAAGGGAGGGGCCACAGGAGGCAAAGTATTTTATTCTAGTGCCCCCAAAATTGACTGTGGAAGTAAAAAGTTTCTACATTAAAAAAGTTTATATAAATTACATGAATTGTAATTTTCATAAAAGTCAAAATGAAATGTTCTGCATAGGACAAAAGATATGCCTAAGCAACATATCATATTTGCACAAGGCCACTGAATGTCATGGATATGAGGAACAAATGAAAAAGTTTAAGTCTACGGCAGACTGAGCAAAGATTTCAGTTTGGTATTCTATAACCCCCAAACTGTAAACTACACTTACTATGCAAAAGCTCTAATGACACATGGGGTTTTGTGTAGGAACTCTTGTGCTTCTGGTTGGCACATCATCTACTCTTTAATATGTGAAATTAATACAGACAGTTGTGAGAGGTTGTGCAAAACTACTGTATTTACAAAAATGGCACAAAAGTGAATTCAACAGTCGATGCACATGCACACTTCATTCACATCTTCAACAACAAAAGGTATTCTAACACTACAGAACTGAATAAGAATACTCTTCAACAGCAGCTGTTATGCACTAGAGTCACATAAGTTACACCAGAATGGGCAAATATTGCCCAAGTAAAATTCTATTGTTAAAGCTGAAACAGATTTAAGGCCATTCAAGTTCAAGCACAGGATACAAATCTTTTGAAGCCCCATCTATTTATGTTTGAAATATGTGACCTTTCTTCTAACTTGTGGTCTTAAACTTCTGTTTTACAAAATCCAAAAGGAAAATACAGAAGAAATCAATATAATAGAGGTTACATTAAATAAGAGTAACATACAAAGCTATAATTAAGATGAATTAAAGAAAGCCAAAACATTAAAATTGTAAAACTTGCTTGTTACTTGTTGGAACCAGCCCTACACTAGGAGTTAGGTAATATATACAATTATTTTCAAGTAGATTACTTTACATTGCTCTAACATGTTCTTTTCATCAGTGCACTGTTAAATTAATCAAAACTCTACACATGTATATTCCCTTACACACATACTACCACTACCTGCAAAGCCATAACTCTCAAATGACTTAGTGAATGAAAGGAAATAAAAAGTGGAGAAGTAACATATTAAGGAGAAATAATGGGAATTAGAAGATTCATGCAGTTCAGCTCTTTTAATCAGCCAGCCAGCTTGCTAGCAACAAGAGATGGTTTCCGTTGAGGAAGGTCCTGTGGAGTGGGAATGTGGTCACCAGTGACGTCTGTCTTATCTGGAGCTGCAGTAGGAAGTTGCTTGTTCTTCATTTTTGCTTTAGCCATGTTGTAATCCCCAGAATCAAAATATTTTTGCTACAAGAAAAAAAAAATTCAGACTAGAGTTTAAAAAGCTTTCATATGCAATTACACTGGTTTAAGATATAGCTGTGACCCTGTACTATCAAAATAAAATAAACCTAAAAGTTTTTAAACAAAAACATCAACTACACGAAATAGCTATGACTCTATAGTGAGTTTTATCACAAGTCAACAGCTGAGAAGTCAGGCAAGGACCCTTTCTTCAGGCTTACTTATATCATTCTAGTTCCAGTACGGAACCCTCAATATTGACGTCAACTTCCATATCAATCTATCTGGGAGCTAACAGCCCTGGACTTAAAAGAGTGGGACACAAGCCTTTCACTTACTAATGGAAAAACCAGCATGAATTTCTTGTTTAAATGATTTTGAAAATAAAAACACACAATCCACCAACTTGCATTTGGGATGTCACCCACCTCCAATCAAGCTTACAATTATTAAAACTATTATTTATAGTTGCTGGTACTCTGTCATCTAAGATGAACTTTTCTGTAAGGATTTAAACCATTTATTTGAATTAGAGCAGTTCACTAACATAAAAATTAAGGTTAAAATATAAATGCTAGGGTAATAGAAGAAATGAACTCATTAGAAATTAATTATCACTTAAAATACACAACCCTATCCTATACCACCATTTTTCACCTAAGACACTAAGTACAACAATCGCTCTTATTAGTTGGAGAGATGGATGCGGTAACAACCACACCATTTATCACTGAAATAGAAATTGTGGAGCTAAAGATCAACCTTAATATAGATAATCTACATGAGTTAGTCTGTTCCGAGGTAAAAACAGATGAATTTGCCTGGGTTCTGACTTTCACCTATCATGTTTAGCCCACCTTTACTGAGTGCCTGCAATACTACATGAGGCACTGTGTGAATCATGAAGAGAGATATAAAGATGGACAACAGCCAAGTAAATCCACTGTTACAGTTTTAAATACATGAGGTGCTATGGTTACTCAAAGGAGGGGAACCTAACCTTTGCCTATAGCATAGACAAGAATCCAGATACGAGATGAGGGCTTGGACAAAGGATGAAGGGGAGGAAATATAAATATTCTCTTTGAGACTTCAGGGGTAACTCAAGTGGTAAATCAAGGAGCTAGGAACTCACAGCTTAGTTTAAGACTGCTGAATGGACTGAAAAAAAGGTCTCACTGGCTGCCTCCCTCCAGTGACTATTCTTTTATAAGCATCTGGCCTTAGGCCAGAGTCTAAAGTTAGAAATTGCTTTTCATGTGTCACTACACATAGAGTAGGAAACTTGGACCAGGCCTTTCTAAGACTTGCTGCAGCTTCATTTCTGCATGTTTTAAAATAAGTGTAGTGAAAAAAAACCCTCAGAACTTCTGATGTACTACATTATATTAGAGAGCTACTTCTGAAGTTTAGTAGCCTCTAAAACAGAAAGTAGACTGGCAAATTTCTTAGAGTCAAAAGCACAAAATGAGAACTTTAACACATAGTGCAAATTTTAGGCAGATTTTCCCCAATGTAATAAAAGTCTGTTTCTAATGTTACCTATTTTATAGTAAACAAAGGTTCATCACAAGGGGATCACACTTATCTGGAGATTAGGCTACTTTGCTTGAGGAAAAGGAATTAAATTTATTTAGTGTGGTGAGAGAAAAACTAAACTCAATGCTTAATAATTATAACTGCTCTAGGTAGAGGAATGAACTAGATCAATGTTTCTCATACTGGAAAAGATACAGTTCAAGAAGGCAAAGTTACTTGTCTTTAACAATTTTAAAATTTTGTGTAAGTGAAAATTTTAAAAATTAACATATTCTGTACCATCTAGATGACACTCTTATAAGAGCCTTTTCCCACTTCAATTTAAGGGCCACACTTACATCCATATATATAATTGCACTGACACTAATGGATCACCAAAGTGACAATATTTAATTTTAAGGTCATGTTTCTTAAAACTGGATCCTCAGTTTTCTTGGGACTTCACAAACTCCACAAATATGAAAAGACATGGGCCAGACTGCTGCTTGATATCCCTCACACGTCATATTGTTAAAAGCCTAAAAATAGGTATCCGAATAAATAACATTAACGAGTACAATAAAACAGAAAGGGACCTAAAATAAATGATATCTAACTAACCCTCTCAAATGAACAAGAAACTGTTTAAAGATACTAAGATAACTTGTCAGTTTGCTGTTATGACAGAGGAAAACTAAAACCCTGTGATCCAGACATTTTTTAAAAAACAAAACTCTTTTAACATAGTAAGAAATTATACAGTTGAATATAACATTTCATTTCCCTAATATAAAAGTGCTTATTCACTGACATTTTGGTAAAATACAGAATCATTCAAGAGCTCCCATCTAAAATTCTATATAAATTTCTTGATTCAAGTGGCATTTTCTTATTGACAACTATTTACATCTATAACACCAATGCCAAGATACAATGTATATAAATTCTAACTTGAAGATACTTAAAGTCATAAATCGTTGAAGCTAGAAAAATGACGAAGTCAACAACCCAAATATTGGAGGAAAGGCTGTTAGCATACGTTATACTGAAGATTAGCAAAGGAAAAAAAGTTTCCTAAACACTAACAGTCAAATCCCAAATCCAAATAATAATAATCAAAGAAAATTACATAATTTCATACTAAAACCACATCTGATGCCATGATTTCAAAATGAGACTTGGTACAGATACATTTTACACAGAATGCAGAACATGTTTCTCAATGCTGCTTTTTTCTATTTATCCCCTATATTATGGTCTTTGCTTTTTAAATGACCACATAATGTTCTACTTTGTTGACTTATCACAATTTATTTACTATATCTCTGCTGTTGAATAATGATGCTGCTTTTTATTATAGTTAAAGCTACAAAGAAATAATTGTTCTAATTTATACTCCATTGATTTCTATCCTGGATAAACATTTTTTTGTGTTTCATAACAATATTTCCTCTGCTAAAATACGTTATCTAGGGCACCTTAATGTTTTCCTTGTGTAGTTGAAAAACCATTTTATGTATTACAATTATTAACTAACATTTTTATAATAATTTCCCCACCATATTACTTTTCAAGGAACAAGGATTTTATTTTTATGTTTTGGTATAATCCTTCTTTGTCATTCTATTATTTCAAAGCTGTGAATGTCGTTCTTTCATGCTATATAAAAACACCATTCTATATTTTGCCACTTTTAAAAGTAATCTGTTCAACTAAAATTAATGTTAAAATATTCTTTTGGTAGAAAGACAATTAGTGTATGACATCACTTATATGTGGAATCTAAAATCATCAAACTCATAGAAAACAGAGTAGAACAGTGGTTGCCAGGGGCTGAGTGGTGGGGAAAGTGGGGAGATGCTGGTGAATGGGTGCAAACTTTCAATTATAAGATGAGTAAGTTCCAGGGATCTAATAAATGGACAACATGGTGTTAACAACAGTTAACAATATTGGATTGTATATTTGGAAGTTGCTATGAGAGTCAAGCTTTAATGTTCTCACCATAACAAGAAGAAAATGGTAATTATGTGAGGTAAAAGATGTGTTAGCTAACCTTATTATGGTAAGCATTTAGCAATATGTACATGTATCAAATCATCACACTGTACACCTTAAAGTTAGTTACATAATATTTTACGTCAGTTATAACTCAATAAAGCTGAAAAAAATCCCTTGCAATTTGGTTTATTTGAGAAAATAATCCACATATAACTATAGCCAACATATATACTTATCAATGCACACACATCTGGAGGTAAAGAGCTATATACACAGACACCCATTTCACAATGTCTTTCGGCACACTGAATTCACAGGACTTAAACATATGAAGATTTACACATGAGAACTTACCCCTTTCTGCAATCGTTTCCTTAAAAAATCTGAACCTCCAGGCTTTTGTCCCAGATGAGGATACCTTGCTTTTAATTTTGCTTCTTCAGCTTTCTCTGGACTAGTCACTTTGTCTTCCATTTCCTGAAATAATTTTAAATAAATTACTTCTCTACTACAATTCAGATATTTTAGATAATTCCACCTTTTAAATATCTGGATTCTGATTTTAGTTGTCAAATACCAAATAATGCAGCAACAGACTAAGAAATCAAGCACAGAGGCTTTTAAAACATCTCTGTCTTGTTTTTCAAATGATCCATGTGACAGCTCTATTATAGCTGTGATGCATGTATAACACCCCACACACTGGATAAAAATATCAAGATAGCTCAGCTCTGAAGTCTTGCTTGCCATTACTTTCCAGTCATGTATAATACATTTATAGTTAGTCACCTTCTATGGAACTCATCAGCTCTTTGCCCATATTTAGAGAACCATCTTAATACTCTTAAAATAAAAAAGAGCTTTTTGACCTCCTGTTTATTCAAAATCATATTTAATTGAAAGCTCTGAGAATCTTTAATAGAAATTAACAGCAGCTTACTTACCATCATATTTTCCTTGAATAATGCAGAAGACCTTGTTATTTTTAAAGAAGAGAAACATCATCTCTGTCAATCTTTACATCTGTATATTTTATTGCCTAATTTCTACCCATATTTAATGGCAAACAGTTTTCATGCCAAAGATCCCATCTTTAATGCATCAAAATATGTTTTCTGACCAAGGACTATCAATATCTTAAGCCTATTCACTTTTAACACCAGTCTTGATATAGCTTACTTTCTTCTATATATATATATATATATATAGGCTGTGCCACACGGCACGTGGGATCTTAGTTCCCCAACCAGGGATGGAAACTGTGCCCCCTGCAGTGGAAGTGGGGAGTCTTAACCACTGGACTGCGGGGAAGTCCCCAAGAGTAATATTTTATAGGGAAGCAGTGTTTACCACTTCATGGCAAGTAGTGCAGAAGAAAGAATGAATCAAGAAAAATAGAGCTGCCTTGATAGGGGAGGCTGGGCAATGGCAAGGCATACTTTTTAGCTAATGGACTCATTTCTGCACACCAGCTCAGCAAAATTACACACCTCTGCATATCTTGATTCTTCCAGGTTATTTATGAATAGTCAAAAAGCAGAAATGTTACCCATAAATGCCAAGCCTACTGTTCTTACATAGCAGCAAGTAATCATTTATTAATCTAGGAATTCAAGAAACTTCATATAATTTTTGCATATATCTTCCTCAAAAGTATTTTCATACATGTTTTATAATCAACTTTATTCACCTTATAGATTGTCAATATTTTTTTCCATCTTCAAAAGCTTCCTCATATGTTGTTACCTTTTCTCATTTTTAGTCTTAGAGGATTTTGAGAAAAAAGCTGCTGCTGCTGTCAAATATACCCTTTCTATGGGGCTTCTTTTATGTGTATGCTTCCTTCTGCTTCAAGTGTTCTACTCTCTTCTCATGCTGCAGTTTCATGCGTCTACATATTTTGATTTTCATTCTTTTTACAGTGGTTGCATCATTCACTCGATGTACAAAAAATTCAACTATGTGTGCCCAGCCAGAGATAGAGACTCTAAATAGTATCGGTGATTCTGCCAGTCATTCCATTCAAAAAGGGTAGCTCAAGTGTGAGGTTTATGACGCAACCCTGCATTCCCAGGAGAGTCTCAATCCCAGAGTAGTCTCTTTCAGAGTGTAAGTGTATCAACATACTGTTTATCATTCCAGTGTTTAAAAACTCGGCCCCTGTAACAGGAGTCAACTACCTCAGCTGGCAATCAACTGAAGAACCAGCTCTGCCATCTGTTCAAACACTAGACAAAAAAGTGACTACCACCTGACCTACTGAGAATTGGTGGGGCAGTCTCTAATGTGATCATGACTTCACTGGGTTTTTCAAGGGTGATTTCAGTTATATGTGATTTTTTGCCTTACTAACTTTAGAACCTAACCCCTATACAAGATATGACTACATTGTATTAATCAGATAAGCTGGAGAAATAATATAAATTTAAGGTTCCCAGTTTAGTATAAGAGAGTGCGCTGGGTCACCACAGAGGCTTCACTTTGCTACTACAGCCCCAGGGTATCCATAGTGGTTAATTTATAAGCGGACTTGGGAGGGAACTACTCTTGGGCTCCACTACACAATTGTTTTTTAAATTGATTGACGTTAAATTTGGACACTGGTTGAAAAGGACTCCAACCCAATTATAGCCTTTCAGTCCCAGCACCTTCAAATTAAAGGATGTTAACAGAGTCCTACATTTCCACTAAAACCATCCAGCTTTCTTAGGCTTGGGAAATGAGAGCGTTCTACTTCTTTGATTTGAATGATCAGTTCTCTGTATCTAAGAAAGATTCCTTAAAATTCCTAGTATGGGGTAGCAACTTTCCCTAGTTTCCAGCGTTTCTGCAGATTTCCCCATTTTATATACGAGGGGAAAAAAGTTGTGCAAAATATGCCATCTTACCTGGCACTCCCCTATTTTCTTAATAAGGAACACATTTATGTATATATTTACATATAATATTGAATTAAATCAAAGAATTTAATTAAACTGAAACAGTTTACTATCGAAAAATATTTTGGGCAAAACAGCACCTACAGCTGAAAATATTATTTAGATTTACAATAAATTTGTAATATGTCCTAGAAAAACAAACCAATTCTTGGACTTCCTGGCCAAATACATAGCACAATGGCAAGTCCCTGCTAGGTGTAACTTGGCAGTTGGATTCAGGATTTCAGCTACATTTAACACCAAAAGGGTGGAAAATAATGACATAAGCTACATTTTTTAAATGTAGTCAGTACCATCAAGACACATACAATACTTTTAATGGATCATACAGAAACATTCTTAAACCTTTTGCAAATGTATACAGTTCTAGGGCTTATTGATAAGCAAGTTCAAAGGCCTGGATGTTCACCAATGATCTGACGCAGGTAGTTTGCTTGTGGAGCATTAATAACACGTCAGGTGGCAGACTGTGTCCATGGGCATTCAGCCCACACTCACCCTTCTCTAAACAGTCCTCAGAATCACTACAGTTAGACTAAGCCTGAAAACACATTTCTCAGATTGAATTCCTATAAGGTTCTGCCAATGGTACCTACAACAGATTAAAAGGCATGGGAAAAAGAATCCATTTTATTCCTGGTGATGCCACACAATGTGCAGACAGCAGTAGCTCCTGTGTGTTCCTGCAAAAGGGCATCAAGCTCATGATTAGGGTCTATTGAGATGGGGCAGAGGATACTGGGCTCAGAATAGTGCTCACTCTTGCAGGGTCAGAGGTTTTTTTGCAATCCCTCACCTCTGGAAACATCATCTTCCCCTTTTTGCTACTCTATCCTTTCAAATAATTTGTAACCTAACCCCCTAAATCATATCCCTTCCTGTCTGAAATACCCAAATTGATTTCTATTCTCCAGAGCAGGACATTAACTGACAAAATCAGGTAAAATAAGCAATTTATTGAAATAGTTCCTAGAAAGTATTTGTGTAATTTAAAAGAAAGGAGATAATATGTATAGCAGTATGTATATATGTAAACTGCCAATTAAAATTAAAGGAATAAACTGTTGTATAACTTTTGCTACAACTATTACAAATAAAAAGAGATCACCTCACCTCCAGGATGGTCCTGGCAGGATTCTGGGTAACTGGGGTGGACACAGGGCTAAGAGGGAGAAGTGACCTGAGAGTCTACTCCAGATGCCTGACTTTGGAGTTTGAAGAGGTCTTATGTTGTGAGAACTTCATTTCACAGTGATTTAAAATAAAAAGCTGCAATAGAAATTTTTTTTTTAAAAGGCAATTTATCCCTACAGTCACGTTAAAAAATGCAAAGAAGCACACAAAATTTGGTGTGATTGCATGTTTCTGGACATCCTTCAAAGGAATTCCTGAACATTTATTCCAGCTAGAATGAAAATACAGCCCTCAAAAGGTCTGAGATAAAGAAGGAAAAAGCAAACAAGAAATTGGTATGTATGTATGTATACTGAACAAGTCACTTTTCTAATTTTTTCCCCAGCTTTATTGAAATACAATTGACACATTCACTTTCCTAATTTTAATGTCTTAATATGTGAGGTTAAAAAAGGACAGAACAAAAATATACAACAGTTTTTTAAAGTTTAAGTGTTCTATGCTTCTGTCTCATTTACAAAAAGATTTATGATATTAATTTTACACTTTGCTTAGTTGAAGAGGCTTGATAAAATTTCAATTTATTAACGAAGTAAAGTATATAACTTCCAAACTAATAGTGGGGGTAAAATGGAAGAAGAAAATCAGTCAGTTGAAAAAAAAAAGGCGGGGGAAGGGGTGAGGAGGACAAGAAATGGGGAAAAAAAAAAAGACCAAAAAGCTTTATTAGGAATGCAGAAGATCTAACGTTTATGCCTCTAATAAGAAAGCCTCAAAATATATAAATCAACAAAATTATAGGGAGCAACTGACAGGTCTATCAGCATAGGAGAGTTCAACAGACCTTCCTCATATTGGTATGTAAAAAAGACAAAGTAGTCAACATACTTGATTTTAAATCTGCATCCAACAATTAGGACATACATATTCTTCTCAAGGACAAATGGAAAAACTGACTAAATATTAGGCCATAAAGCGAGTCTTAACCGTTTCCATCCAGGCCACAATCTATGACTGCAATTCAGAAGGTTAAAAGTCAATTATTTCAAACTGTATATATCCCTGCCATTTGGAAATTAAAGTACATTACTAAATAATTCATGGTTAAAAAAGGAATCATAGGAATAAAAAAAATTACTTGGAACTCACTAATAATAAAAATTGTACACATACCAAATTTGTGGGATACAAGTGTCCCTTAAGGGCTTATATTAAAGAAAACTAAAACTCAATGAGCTATGCATCCAACTTGAGAAGTTAGACAAAGAACGGAACCCAAAGAAAACAGGAGAAAATAAAAAGCAGAAATTAATGAAATAAAATAGAAAGATACAATAGAAAGGATCAACAAAGACGGGAAATGACATGCTTAACCAAGAAGAAAGTATTTTTAAAAATTCAAATCTGGTTTTGAATCTTTACTCTCCAAGAGGCCTTTGTGTTACACAGAAATTTTACTACTTTTTAGAAATAGATGCTGGAATATGAGTGACTTCATTTAGCTAAGTGGTTTCTATGCTGATAATAGCTTTGGGAGGAGGGGGGAAAATGCATCATTAGAATTCTGGAACTTTTACTCTAGGCTACAAACTAGGAAAGCAGAAATCCAGGATACTGCAACAGAGATGTATGCTTATGATGTACAAAAACAAAAACTTAAAAACAATATTTTAAGTGATAGTTATTCTCTTGGCAATAACATATGCCCCAAAATAATCTTTGTTGTATACTCTACAATTAGCACAGGGCCTAATATTTATTAACGTTAGGCACTTGCATTTTTGTGGATCATTCTACTGAAATATACTAGCTAAGCTTTCTGTAAATAGGAGTATAAGGTATAAAAGCATATATATATACATATATAAACATACATATATTCAAATAATTAAGGATTATTTTGTAGTCTGTCATGGAATTGATAGTAAGTTTGAATGATTAATACCACTTTTTGGTCTTCAGCAGGGAAGTTACACAACATCATCAGCAAATAAAAATCTGACCTCTCTAAGTAAATTCTCAATCTGCTCAGCAATATGTTCACTGATGCACTGATTGATGAATAAGATTAATGAAAGCCAACAAATCCTTTGGTTATAGTGTCAGGAAGGGACCAAAACTGTTATCAACCTCTGTGGAAAAATTCTGTAGTTCTATTAAGTCCTTGCTGCTTGCCCAGTGCCTGGCATTTAATTGGTGTTCAATAAAAGTTTACTGAATGAACAAATACAATGTACTCCAACTGTTTTTTAAAAGTTAAGAAACTTTCTAAACGTGGGATAGTTTCACCAACAGCTTATCTTTGGAATATTTCATGTTTAGTAGACACTTGTAAGTTCAGGAATAGAAGTTGTTAAGTATTGAAGTCTTGCACAAACAACAGGCAAGCCTAAACACTGTTGCTATCTCAGCAATTTACTATACAACAAATGAAAGAGCTTTTTTTTTTTGAAAGACATTTTAAAACTTTTCTGAGGTTTACTTCTAGATTGTTAAGAATCAATGGTTGCACAACAAACCAGAGGAGCAGGCTGTGCTCCAAACTCAATATATCTTAAGCCTTTTGGTTACCAAAAGTACTGTCAAAACAGTCCCAGAAAAGGCCAATATTAACCACGATTTTTTAAAAACTGGGAAAATGGGACAGCAATTTATATCCACTCTTTACTGATGACATAATGAAGTAATTTAAACAGTAGTTCTCTTCTTCTTCCACCAGTCACAAAAGCACCAAGCATACCTTTTAAACTGACAAAAATATTTAAGTTGAAAGCTCTACTTGAGTTAGCCTTTCCCAAGACACCTTACTAACTTAATTTGATGAATTTTGTAATAAAATCTCTAGAAAACCTGTTTTCTAGAGAACCTGCTATTAAGATCTTCTCTAAAAAAAGTTAAAAGCCATATATATGAAAAAATACATATAAACATCTTTCTACTTTCACTCAGATTTCTTAAGTGGGTCTAAGCTAAGGTTTTTTATATTACCATGGTCTATCCCTCTCTCTTTTTAACTGCAGTACTAGTATCGTCATTTGTATTGACATAGTGCTTTGGCAATAGTTTCAGTTGAAAAGTTTGGAGAAAAATTCATTCAACCAACATTTTCAGAACAATGCCAGGCACTATCCTAGGTGCCATGGGACAAAAGATAAATACAGGAGAGTCCTGAGTTTAAGATGCTCACAATGAAAACAGAACTATGTGTTTTAAGTCTCCACATGCCTCTTTTCACCCCCAGGATCAGACTGCATGCCTGTCTCAGCTAAGTGTTATTCAAAGTGGATGATGGATCCACGAGGTCTCCGCTAAAATAATGTTTACTTTTCACTTCAGTGAAAATCTAAAGAAAAATATAAGCATATCTTAGGGCATCTGAATTGTTATCTTATATTTAAGCAGTCCTATGGTACTTGGGTGTCTGAGCTTTCATTTGCTACTCCATTTGTCCAAATAATGAGAAAACTACAGAGCTGAATTTAAAATGTAAATGATGTACCTAAGACTACAGTTAAATGACCATACAGCTTACTCTTAAAAAAGGGAGAACTGAGGGATCATATGGTCTAAGGGAGTGTTAACTTGCCCAACTCAAAAGGCTCCTGCACTTTAACAATTGCTACCATAGTCTCAATACACTGGAAATTCAGTTTCAGCAAAATACCATGCCACGATGAATTAATAATTTAGAATGTTTTTGTCTGTATTTAGTTTGTTTTAGATTTAGAGTGGTGTAAGAGAGATAAGAGTTTATACTTATTTTTACGTTTGTAGTATTTAATTAGTGTGGGAATAAAAAATAGTGGCCTATACAGTTTTCTTCTCTTAACAAGGGTGCACATACTACTCAGGTAGATAAATAGTGACATAGCTCTTACTCTATGCCAGGCTCATCTCTTTACCTTAGTTTTTCAGAAGCAATAGGCTGACGTACCATAAAACTATAAAGGTATTTTAGCTGAATACTTTGGCTTTAATTCAAAGGTCAATTGGGTACAAAAACAATAATCCAATTTTTTTAGGTCATCTAACTATTCTTCCAAATAGAAGAAACAGGTGATTTGGCCCACAGGAACACAGAAGTGACTCTGCACATTTTCCTCATGTTTAGGGATGGTATCCATGCTACGGGCACTCAACATTTACAGCCAAACCTTAATTCAAGAAGGGACATTATATTACTAACTCACACAGCAGCCCTAAAACCAAAGGACCTGAATTAAAATTTTAATGTAGACACAAAAAGAACACATTGAAGATAGCCTTAAACTTGTTAAGAGACATAAGTATTCGGCTCTCCCAAGTGAAAGCATTTACAATGCAGAAATCAACACTCCTCGCTTTGGCAACATATTAACAAATCTCATAAAAGAAAATTACATAGCACATTATTGTGCGTCAGAAGTCAAAACTGAGGTTGATTTTAGTGTTTAGGACAAGACAGCACAGACATGGGTTTGCTGTTTTATCTGGGCTCCTAAATCCTAAACAATAATGAACATCACGATAAATATTTTACAATAAATACATAATATTTAATATTACGATTATGACTGTAATCCTCAAATTATATATAGCATATATACTTTTTTTTTTTGCCCCCAAGTTCGATTTTTAGCAAAGTGTGAAAAATACCCAGCATAGTTTACATCGGAATATTCTCGAATAAGGTAGTGACTTGGCCTATTATTTGTTATTGCTTTTTTCTCCAGTTACTTTACAAGTAATATCATAACAGAACCATCCAATTCAGGGAAAGTTAACATGGTAAAGAACACATGGGATGGGTTTAAAACACTAATCATATTTTCAGCCTGATTAGGAGCGTGGTTGTAACCTAAAGCAGAAGCCCTTACAAAATCCAAGTATTAGACCAAATCTTATTTATGACAATGCCCTCTGACTCTTTAAATAATTATGGTTATTTAGAAGCAAGCACTAGCCTAGACAAATATAAAGCCTTTATATCCATAATCTGAAGCACACCGATCCGTGGCCTATTTCCCTA
>NW_006789004.1:452967-581823 GCF_000442215.2 Lipotes vexillifer
TCCCTACATCAGCAAGGTATTACAAGTGAGTTTACAAAATGTTCCCATGTTTCCACGAAACACGTGATCAAGTCAGCGGGCAAAAAAAAAATTTAAATTCCAACCTTTCGAGTTTTAGTCAAGCACCACAGGCGAATCCCACCGGCACACATTTCGGAGCACACGCTGCGCCAAAGCGGTAAGTTATCCACCACATTTAAGCCTCACAACAACTGTATCCAGCAAGGACTATTATTCTTATTTTACAGATGACAAGACTGAAGCTTGAACAGTTTAGTAGCTGACCAAAGTTACACGGCTAACAATGACTGGACCTGAAATTCCAACCCAGGTCTAAGTCACCGCCCCAACACGAGATACCGCCTTTAGAGTTAAGAACACGCAGACAATACAAGCAGTTGGACAGTTAGTTCTTCGAGGGAAAAATAAACGTTCATGAGCCAAGTGTAGCCCACGGAAAAACTTAGGCTCCACGCATAAGGACCAAGTCACGGGCTCTTGTGTACAGTTGAGTATTAAGGGAAACCCCGACACACCCAGGCGCTAAAGGAACGTTTCAGCCAGGACGCTGAGAACCTCCAACTCGCACCACGCCGGCGCTAACTACCCGAGCTCCTGCGGGCGGCCGATTCTGGAGTGTGTGGCCTTGCCAGGTGAGGAGGAGCGGCACACCGGCTCTGCACCGGCGCCGGGCTGGCTCCGGCTGCGCCCCTCGGCCCGCGGTGGGACCAGGCCGCCGCCAGGCCCAGCCACCGGCAGCGACGGCCCCGGGCCTTGCGGGCTCCCCGGCCCGCTCCACGGGCACACTCACCTTCTGCTCCTCCGCGGAGGCTGCCTCGGGGACTTCCGCGGACATACTGCTCCCTCTGCGGACAAGGGGCCGGGAAGAGAAGCAATTACCGTGTGACCAAGGCCGCCCGCCCGCCGCGCAGCCTCAAGCCCGCCCCGCTCCCCGAGCGCCCGCCCGGGCCGTCTCTGCCCGCAAAAATGGCCGCCGCCTTATGACGACACGTAGCCCCGCCGCGGCCGGAGGGCGGCCACCACTAGGGCCAGCCGCCGGCCCGCCGCCCCTTCGGCCCGCCGCCCCTTCCCCGCCGCACCCTCGCCTACCTTAGCCCGTTTCTCCCGCTCTGCGACGCCCAAGCACTTCCTTCTTTCCTTCAAAGGTCGCGGCTCGCGCCTCACCTCACATCCGTCCGCTGAATGCTTCCTGGGAATTGTAGTTTATGAGTGGAGCCGCCTCTCCCCTCCCTTACCTACCTAGTCTGGTCCCTTCGGTTCCAGGAGCGTTCCTATTTTCACTTCCCAGGCTCGCCTGGTTCCGCTCTCCTCCTGGCTCTCCGCGCTGCGGCCATACATACTTTCTTTTGGGCGCCCCATAGCTCTGTGCTCCACAAGTCTCTCCCCACTCTGCTTCGCCTTCTTAACCCTATTTTTCACATCCTCAATACTACGTCATCGCCTCGGGCTTTTACTGAGACCCTACTAGGTCAAATCCACCTCTTAAATGCTGTCACACCTCTGCATGGTTCGACAATGCACGCTTTATCATTAGACAGTATTTGTTGTGATTACTTTATTAATGTCACCTTTCCTGTTTAGATAAGCCACATCAGGGCAGGGACTTCGTCCATATTTGCTTATGTTTTGTTCCCAGAGCCCAGAAATTCCTAGATAGTTAATAAATATCTGATGAAGGAATTCAGCTTCTACTCATTTGTCAACTCCCAGGGGTCCACTCCCACAAATTTACTCAAACTGCTGGCACCAAACTCCTCCAATGATTTTTTTTTTAATAAATTTATTTTAGTTTTGGCTGCGTTGGGTCTTCATTGCTGCACACAGGCTTTCCCTAGTTTCAGTGAGCGGGGGCTACTCTTTGCTGCGGTGCACAGGCTTCTCATTGCAGTGGCTTCTCTTGTTGGGGAGCACAGGCTCTAGGCACGTGGGCCTCAGCAGTTGTAGCACACGGGCTCTAGAGTGCAGGCTCAGTAGTTGTGGCACATGGGCTTAGTTGCTCTGTGGCATGTGGGATCTTTCTGGACCAGGGCTCGAACCCATGGCCCCTGCATTGGCAGGTGGATTCTTAACCACTGTGCCACCGGGGAGGTCCCTCAATGACTTCCTTAATTGCCAAATCTGTTGGCTTTACATTGAATCCTTATTCTACTTGACATCTGAATAGATACAGGCAATATGCGGTGGTTCCAATGAAGCATCTCTCAGAAACTTGGAAATAAGATTGCCCTCTAAAAGTTAAACTAGTAAAAAGCAACAGATTATGAATGCAGTTCTGTGGGAATTTGGAAACCATAAAAACTCAACCAGGTTGTCCTACGTAGACTCTCAGGCAGGAAAAATTGCACTGGGATTGCAACTTGAAAAACAAAAAGTGCACTCCTTTTGGAGAAAGAAAAGAAGGGGTTTGTCAGGCAAGGGAGCATTTAAAATACAAGGGTTCAAGAGACTGAGCTCTTTCTTTGACAAGTATATCCCTTGGGAGTGACTTAAGCTGGGCCAGCTGAGAAACTTCATAAGATCAACTAAATATTTGCTCTCATTTCATACTCACAAAGTAACCTACTGAAAATTTGCCTTTCTTTTATGCAGACCTACAGGGAGAAGGCAGAATGCACTAGTCAGGCTAACTTAAGCATCTAATAGTTTTATTTTTATTGAGTTGACATTCTGGCATATATCCTACATCAATGTATTTGTGAGCTAAAATCTGATAGATGCACATATATAGAAAATCAGTATATGTAACCTTATATAAAGAGAATCTGTTCCTGAAAGATAGTGACACTCACATGAGGGCAAGTTTGGATTTCTGGGAGGCAGATTTTGGTCAATGGAGAATCCACAAAGGCCAATGTCCCACTGTGGGGACTGTCTGAGAAGCCATACTTCCCCAAGTAATATTCCTTTTTGCATCATCAACCATGTACCTTAATGTTTAAAATTACACAGCGATCACCAATTCCCTGTTCCTCAAAACTTTCTTCCCTTGACGTTTAGGATACCACTCCCTTATTCTCTCTTACTTCTCTGGTCATTGCTTCGCTGAGTCTTTACCTGCCTCTTAATGGGAGGATTTTAACAATTCTGTCCTTGGATCCCCTTCTCTTCCAGTTTTATACTTTCTGAGAAATCATTTCCATCCTCATAGCTTCAACTGCCATTTATATATCCTAGATCAGTGCTGTCCAAGAGAACCTTCTGTGATGATGGAATATTCTGCATCTGTGCTAGCCAATACAGTAGCCACTACCCATATATGAATAATGAGCATTTGAAATGTGACCGGCACAACTAAGTGAATTTTCAATTTTATTTAATTAAATTAAATTAGCTACAAGGATTAGAATCACTGAGAAACCCTAGTGACGGAGATTCACATTAAGTCTGGGGCAAAGTCAAAGAACTGATGTTTAACCAAAGCTCCCCCTGGTGATTCTGGTGCATACACGCACAAAACATTTTTCAGGCTTGGAACTAGGTAGGTATATAAAAGTTTTAAAAAGATCAGGGGTCTTTTTGAGGTTTAGGTGCCCTAGCTCAAGGGTTTGTAGGAGTGAGTAAAGGAGATGAGAAGTCACACCCCATCCATTCCTCAAACAGCTGAGCGAGGAAGTCTACCTGCATCATTGCTGATATTGTAGCAAATATCAAGAACTGAATATCAAGAACTGAATACCTTTCTTTTAATTGAATTATAGTTGATTTACAATGTTGTGTTAGTTTCAGGTGTACAGCAAAGTGATGCATATATATATATATATTTATATATATGTTCATTCATATATATATATATATGTTCTTTTTCAGATTCTTTTCCATTATAGGTTATTATAAGATATTGAATATAGTTCCCTGTGGTATACACTAGGTCCTTGTTGTTTATCTACTTTATATATAGTAGCTGGTATCTATTAATCCAAAACTCTTAATTTATCCCTATTCCCTTTCCCCTTTGGTAACAGTTTTTTTTCTAATTCTGTGAGTCTGTTTCTGTTTTGTAAATAAGTTCATTTGTATCGTTGTTTTTTTTTTTTAGGTTCCACATGTAAGTGATATCATATGATATTTGTCTTTCTAAAAACAGAATACATTTTTAATAAAAGGGAGAGACTGGAAGATCAATGCAGAGAAACCAAGTTAGATAACAGAGTGCCAAAAACCCTGAGTATAAATGGTGATGTCTGTGAGAAAATTCAGGGAACATTACCTGAATAAGTAGGTCAGAGAACTGTAAAAAAACAAAAAAAAGTTTTAACAACTTGAGTGTTGGAAGTGGAACTTAGAGAGTGGAGGATGCCACTTCTCTAGGGACTTAGTGAGACAAGAGAATGTTATACAAACTGGAAAGGCTGGAATAGGAAATTTTTGAATGAATTAAAAAGAATGATGAACAGTGGGGTCTAGAAGAGATGTTTAAAACTTTAAACATTTAAATCTCATAAAATATTTGCCACAATATGTTTCTAAAACTTCTCACAACCGTATTTGCATGCCTCCTGACAGTATACTAAGTTGAAGGGCCTCTGAGTTGCTTTAGGACATTCCTTCCTAAAGTCTTTTATTTTTTTAATCAAAATCTTTTCCCCCCTAATGATTAATAGGCATTGCCTCATTATATAATCTCATTACACAGCAAATTAACTTTTTTGCCAAGAATATTGATGAAAAGTATATTTTGATGCCAGGCCACAATTAGTAGTAGAAAAAAGAAAAAAGAAAAAGGGTGAAATGCCAGTGTAGTAGAGTGGAAAAGACAGAAGATTTAACCTAGATTTGAATCCTGGCTCTTCAACTTACTGACCATGGGACCTTGGGCAAGTACTTCAAGTGTCCTTTTTCTTTAATTGTAGACTATATCCATACTCTCTCTGAATCATGGCTTTAAGTATTAAATAACATATAAATTGTTTACAATGCCTGGCACACAGTAGGCATTCATATGTTCCCCGCCTCTTCCCAGTGTTCAAGTTTAAGACATATATCTCTCACAGATAATCCATGGTGGACTACAATGAGCTGATTCCAATGACTGTCTCACACAGTCTTAGGGATTGAGAGTGAATTCCTACCATGATGAAAAGCCTACTTCCCATCTAGACTGATACTGTGTTCCCAGGTCTAGTAGATCATGTGGAGTGTCATATACTAAAAATTTAAGAGCCACCACATCTGTAAAGTGATAGCTAGAAGGGTGGATCGAAGGAGGGACTTTCACATTTTCTTTATATAACTATGTACTGTAAAAAAATTTTATAGCCCTCAGATGCCTTTAAAAAAAGAAAAAAAAATTTTATAGTAAACATGTTATTGCATAAACTAAAAAAATTAAATTTAAAAAATCATTGCTTCACTCACAAACTGACTAGGGAGAGTGGGGATCCCAAGGATGAAGTTTTTGAAGGAGAAATTGCTTCCTTTCTCTAACCCTCTGGGAATGAGAGAGACCTGGTGGGGTAAAATGACAGGAGAGGGAAACTTCTGTTGGGTGCCTTGCAGCCAGTCCCCATTGTCACCACTTCTTATTAATATTTTTCATTCTCTTCTGATAAGAAAATATCCAAGGACTTTCCGGAGGTTACTTGTGTCCTGGAGTTCTTTTTAAAAAGAAGTTATCACTCATTTTGTTAGTCTGCCAAACTGCCAAGTGAGCCTGCAGTAGGTGAGGAGATCTCTATTATCTATCACAGGTAGCAGTGTTGGTTGTCTTTACCTGCAAGCCAACTCTCAGTGTAGTGACATAATCTGTGAGTACAAAGAGGAGCCACACAGGAAGTGTGGTAAAGTCTCGGCCTATGACAAAAGGAGGATAGAAAAAGAACCATTATGATAGAGATAGTGCCAGGGCAAGTGAGAGCAGACAGATGTTGGGTCACCATACCTCACTGGGAAAAAGAACACAGACAAAAAAGGCCTTAAGAAGTAGATGGACAAAATGTCAGCACTTGTTTCCCTTGCACAAACTTGCTAGGAAGAGCACAAGATGCATCCAGCTGCTTCAGTCATCTTCTGGAAATTTTCTTTAAAATGCCCAGAAAGGTGGAAAACCAGGTACTAGAAATAATTCTGGAAAGATTGCAGTGTCGTATCCACATAAAAAGACACCTGCAAACACATACATCATTAATTTTTGGATTACTAGAGAGGTTAAAGCAGCAATAACATTTTTAAAAATTAAATAAAGGCATTTTGATGTTTTAAATACTTGGTATTTTCCGAGTTTTATATAAAATTATCAATATTGACTTTTGTCAAATGTATATAAAAAGTCTATTGGGATTGACATATACACACTACTATATATAAAATAGATAACTAGTAAGGATTTACTGTATAGCACAGGGAATTCTACCATACTCTGTAATGGCCTGTATGGGAAAAGAATCTAGAAAGAGTGGATATATGTGTATGTATAACTGAATCACTTTGCTGTACACCTCAAACTAACATTGTAAATCAACCATATGTCAATAAAATTCTTTTTAAAAGTCTAGATACATGTATTGAAATACATATTCCAATAATTAGATGACACTTTAAGAAGAGAAGACACATTAATGATACTCTCACCCCATTTTCTCAATCACACAGAGCCAGAAAGTTCAGTTCCATCAGATACCATTAGAGCTACGACTATAATCCAAACCTTATGGGTCCTAATTCCATGTTGTTACCACACACCTAAAGATTAAAAACAAACCTTTATAAATTTGTGTCACTGAAAACTTTGTTATTTTTCGTGGAGCGTAAATAGACTTTTCTCTTTAAGTTGGTGTTTCAAAAGGGCTTTTAAGAGGCTTCTTGCTGACCACCCCCAGCCTGCAGGTACACACTCTCATATGCCTTGTATAGTCTATCCATTAGCTGAACGCCAAAATAAAGACCTTCCCATCTCCCAAATTCCAGACTGCTCACTTGGTTCTAGACTCCCAGGTCTCCTGGGTCTGGCCTACTTGAACGGTATGTATTTTCTAACCTGCGTTCACGGCTTTGTGTGAGCATTCCCAGTATTTGTGCCTTGTTAACTGATCTGCTGTTGCCCACTGTCCCTGTACAAAGATCTAAAACCACTCTTCTTTCTGAGAGGGATGGATGGAAGACTTTTGATGCGCTCAGTCATGTTCCTTTACTCAAGTGTTTTCCCAGTTGCCAAATGCCTTCCATGTGACCGTGAATGAGAAAGTGATAAATTGGTACAAGGCTCAAGATATCTCTCTCCTCTTATCAGCTGTAAAGCTACAATAGAAACTGTCTGATCAGTACCAGAAATTCACTCAATCATATAAATGTCTCATCTAAAAATAAAAGCCAAATACGCATTTCTTTGTTTCTTGCATATATTTACAATATAAATACTAATTTGTTTTCAAAGTACATATTCTTTTAACAATTTGCAAAAGTTATCTAGAATGGGACAGCAATTTAACATAAAGCCTTTGTAGTAGTGATTAAGGAAAAAATAGAACTGTTTTGGGGATAAGGGATTCTAGAAGGAATATGAATGGGCATGATGATCTGAACTTGCTAAGGGAATGTGAAGCAGCTTATTCCGCATTGCACTGCTGATACAGCATGTTAAAGGACTACTGTGTGAGACAGCAACCGGGATGGGGTGTTGTAAAAACTAAACCTGGGAGATATAAAAAGTACACATGCTTGCATAGTGCGTTAATCTTGAAAGAAGCTCAACATTTCATTCTCATTTTCAATAACTTAAATGAATAGTACTTAAAACACATCACACAAAATTAAAAGACTTGTGCATATATTTCAGATTTCAACATTAATGTCAAAAATACATAGTATGATTTTACATAGGATTTGTGCTACATTAGAACACTAAAGACAAACATCACTTGAGTAGTAAGGAAAACATTAAATATTAAATAACTGAGAAATGAAACGTGTAAACACTAATCTAACTGTGGCGGGGGGGGGGCGGGGGGGGGGCGTGGGTGGGGGGGGGTGGTTTGCTCTTGCAACAAGTCCAGTGAAGTGGTTTCGACAGTACAAAAAGGGTTAGGACATGAGTGTTTCCAGTCTCCTTGGAATATGTGGATCTCATCCCAGGAATCCTTTCATAAAAACTGGTCCAGGATGACAGGAGAGGACCCACTCTCCTGCTTGTGAATTTGGTACACTCCCTTCTACGCTATTTTTTACTTTCAAACTTGGGTACTGAGCAAATACTTTAAATTGTCACTCTTTATCAACATCTTGGTGAAAACTGAGGGTTTGTTGGCGATTCAGTGTAAGATTTGAGTTCATATGCAGCACCGCTATCAACTTCCATCGACTTTCTAGAGAACAGGAGCCGTACATCTCTATGGAGGTAGATCTTTCCAGATTTAGAACTCTGGAACCTAAACAAAGAAACACCAAAATTATGCTTCATTTCAGGGAATTAGTGTTTAAAACAAACAAACCTGAGTAATTAAATTTTGAAAGCAGGAAGGATTAGTCTTGCTACAATATTAACAGTGCCGCTTTAACAAGACATTTAAAGTCTTATATTGCCAAAGCACTTGCTGCTATTTCAGTGCCTCTCCCTCACTACCCCTAAACATTCCATACTCCCTTTCCCCTCTTACAATGACAGAGGTGCTTCTTTTTGCAAATCTGGGTTTCACATGCAATCTGACTTTACATCCCTGACACCACAGCACATGTACCTTTCCTTACCTGTAGTATGCACTTTCAGTTCACATCAGCCAATTACACTACGTTTGGGCATCTTCTAGCTACAAAGAATGACCCATTTCACACAACTTGCCCTCCTACAATTTTGAGTACATTAAAATGGATTCCACACTTAGAAAGTCACCACAGAAAACTATCAAGTTTTGAGACAATCACAGGATGAGAAAGGACTGCTACCACCAGTAATGGCTAGCTAAATATAGCCTAATCATCATTAGAAACCAAGAGGAAAGTTAGCAGTGAAATGAAAATGGTTATCAAAGCTGTATATGGAACTGTTTCTATCCTCTGCTAGCAGCTTATAGCATAATACAGGGGGTTGGAGGCTTTATCACATAAACTTAACTGGCAGATAGTCAAACATACCCTTTAGTGTTAATTTCTCTAGTTTTCCCTTTGCATAGCAGAAATATCTGGGTTTGTGGATTTTATTCCCAAATTAGCTGAAAAATCTGGTGGTCAGTTGTATATATTAAAGCAGACAGACCTCAGACTGGCTCACTCTTTGATTCTTTCTGCAGTTTTTCACCTTCTCAATCTGAAGAAGAACATGGTGAGCTTTGGGAATTACGTCATGCCTTCTAAAGCAGTTTCTTTACAGCATTTAAGGTATCTAATCATTATGTGGAGATGACAAAAGCTGGGATAGTTGACTTTTTGGCGAATGTTGGTTACATATGGCTAAGGCTGTTGTAACAGATTAAAGAGATGAAAGTTACCTCCTCCTGATGAATAGGGCTCCTTGGAGTAAGCAGTTAAGGTAAGATGAATTACTGTCACTGATGTGATTGAGGACTTCTTATGAACGACATCAGAAAATTATTAGGAATAGAGTTACAGGCAAAGAGCTACTGAGTTCTCTTCTAAGCAATACACTTGCTCATTGATCTTAAGAACTACACTAGGATTTCAGGGCTAAAAACCTTACCCTATGATGCTGGAAGCATGGACCTCAAGAGCAAACAAATGGTTTCTCACAACCTAGAGCTATTAGCTGGGTAGTAAAAATTTGAGGAAAATATATTTCTGATGGAATCACCAGAATATAAGCTGTGTAAGAACAGAGATTTTGTCCCTGCTGTTTCCAAGAGTCTAGAAGCATGCCGGACACATCAATGCTTGTTGAATGAATGAATGAATAAATGAAAGTTAAGAATTTCCCTGTCCAACTCAGCAGCCACAAGCCACATGTGGCTACTGAGCACCTGAAATGTGGCTAGTTCAAACTGAGTACAGCAAAGGAATGTAAATATCTCATTAATAATTTTTATATAGATTACATATTCCAATTATAACACTTGAATATGTTAGGTTAAATAAAATATATTAAGCCTCTGCTTCTTATTACTCTTTTTAATGTGGCTACTAGAAAATATAGAACTATATATATGGCTCATATTACAATTCTATTGGACAGCATTGGTTTAGACAACTGTGTTTCATTTCCCCCAGATATATTAGCATTGTTTTGCTATAACATAGTTTCCATTACACAGCTATAAATGAAAACTCCCCTAATTCAACAAGTAGTAATGACTGAAGGAAGATATGCCATGTGTTTTCTGCATCCTGGCATATCATAAAGACTGTCGAAGTTAAGCAAATTCCAAGGGGCACTCGTCTAGTTAGAATGACAGTTTTTAAAAATAAACTAAAAATTTTAGAGTTTTCTTCTAAAGTAACGTATTTTCATATTCATTTGAAACATTACCTCAGATGTATGAGGTAGCGTAATAACCGTTCTTCTGTATGTCGGATGTTCTCTTTATTAACACTTCTCTTCATTTCTTGTTTAACAGGTACAGAAAAAGTTCTTTGTCGTAGGAATGTCTGATGATTGGCTGGCATATCTCGTAAGTCATATATCACAACAAACATCTTCACCACAGTCTTATTAGGATTAAATAAGGTCTGAAGAAACAATATAGAAATTATTCTTTAAAAACAGTGATTTGTTCATTTGATTCAAAATGATTGTGCCAATAATAAAATAGGCTTTTCAATAATAAATTAATCCCAGTAGATATAATTCAGTTTGGGGGAATAAAGTTAATAAAATTTCAGAAGTTTATGAAATGATATTCAATATTTTTTAATGGTTCAATTAGATTTTTTATTTACAGAAAAAAAAGAAATAAAAGCTCCTGTAACAAATCAAAATCTTTAGTCACAAATCTCATATTAGTAATAGATAATACATAACATTTACCCTTGTTCATATTTTAAGAAATGGTTCCATTAGATTAAGCAAAATACACCTTCACTGAATTAAAACATTCCAGTTCAACTACTTCAAACCCTAGCTTTATTAAAATGAGTCAACTGAAAAATGCTCAAAATAGAATTTTAGTTTTCCTCACATTTTAATAGTGAATAAATAGATTTTTTTTAAATAAAAAATAAAATCTTGGTAAAACTAGACTTTGATATGATGTTTCAGGTACATATGGTTATTATAAAATTTAAAATATATTCTCAAAAAAGAGAATTTTTCTCATTTGGAAATTTTTCCAAGTTTAGAAAATAAAGTTCATTATTATTAGTTACAAAGTAGGCTAAGTAATACTTCATGTTCTCACAGTTGGATTCATTTCAAACACTGCAGTGACACTAGACTTTTTTTTTTAATCATCATCAATATCATAATAGACTGAAATTAAATTCAGTTGCTACTTGGCCATTAATAACTGAAGGAATATTATTTTTAAAGTACTAATTTTTAAACAAAATTCCAAGCTGCTGATTTGACTTTAACCAAATTACCAACACATCAATAGGTAACTTGGTGCCCATGCTTTCAGAAGCTCATCCGTGGCACTGGACATCACTCACTGAATCAAAATGAGAAATATATCAATATTATGATCCAATTTTTGAAATCTAGTGAGTCTTAAGATTAAGGCTAATAATACATTTAACAACCACAACAACTAGCAAGCCAGGAGTTCAAGCCATGTTTATACATAATTAAATTTATACAAGGAATGAAAGACATACCCAAATTTCAGATTTAAAATAGCCAGTAGAGTTGGTAGTCTTCAAACAAGGGGTAAATGTGCTGCCTCTGGGTTTATGCCTCATTATTATGACACCTGATAGCTAGCTTTCCAGTGACCCACACTTTCACAAGCGCTACAGAGCCAGAGGCAAGAGATCAGAAGATGATCACTCTTTTAGTTCAAGAAATCCATTCAACATAAAAATCTTACTTTAAAATGCAGTGATTTTTCCTTGGTAAAATTTATACATATGTACATACTGCAATACATACATGCATATATATTGCCTAGTACTATGTTTCATTCCTGTGTGATACGAAATAAACAAATGTACAGACTCTTCGCTATACTGGAACAATGAAGATGAGTAAAAGTGGTCCTTCGAAGCACTGATCACACTGAAGCCAAAGGTCATCAAAAGGCTTGCTGAATTCGAACAGATCCTTAGTGTGAGGAACTCAGCTAGACTCTTTTTTTTTTTTTTTTTAATTTCAGCTTTATTGAGGTACAGTTGACAAATATCACCTAGACTCCTTCCAAGAGTTGCAAGAGCCAACACTGTAATAGACTTGCGTGCTTACAGGATTATCCTGAGTCTGACTTGGAGATGAACTCAATCACAAACTGGCCTTGATATAAAATTACTCTTCTGAGAACCCTAGATCAAGGATGATGAAGGATTACTGCTCTGGGCTAGAAGAGTTCTCCTAAGCCAAAACTAGATCAACACCTAGACCAAAAGGAAAGAGGCATTCTTTGCCCTGACATCTGTCGGACTGCATTTCTGCTTTGTGTAACCGTCTCATTAAATCAATTTTAGAAATTATTACAGTAGGGATAATATAATTTTGCTTCCCATGTTTCCCTGACAAAGCAATACTAATATTTGGGGTCTCCTTTTACATAGGTCAATCCCAATCTGGCTTATTATATTAAGTAGAAGGTACTGGTAATCTAAATTCTAATTATATTGAAAATAGCTCTATTTAAATTATGTGAACTGTCATATACTATTTTTCTAAAGCATTCACCTTGATTAGCTTATTAATGCTTTCCTTTTATGGAGGTCCCCAAATGGTCATTCCTGAGGCAGAGCAGGGAAACTCCAAACAAAGCTGCAGCCCCACTGTTACTTACCAAAGTTGTTGCAGCAGCAGTAGCAGGAGAAAGGGCTAAGTTCTATATGTATGTGAGAGAATGATTATTGCAATTGTAGGCTATAAAACACATACCACTTGTATTGTTCCTGAAGGAGGTACTCGATAACCCCTTTTACCAAGGGACTCTAAAGTAATCACACCCTTGAAATAAAAGAAGACAAACTGAGTACAAACTGATGCATATATATACATAAAAGACTAAAATAAGAATAATAAATCATGTAATTACTAACATTTCAGAATTGTATTTGTATGGAAAAACATTCACATTGAATTAATAGAGATACATTCTATGAATATGAAATAGTGAGGATCCCACCTCACTAGGAAACAATTTACTGTTCTTCCTAGAGTTGCTTCAATACACAATATATAACATCAATGACCATACTGCTTGAAATTGATATTAAGATATAAGATATAGAAGTGAGAAGTTCTTTAACTAAAAAGGAAATAAAGGGAGATGACAGGATTATTCTCTTGTACCATGTGGGAGCAGGGAAATGAAGCAAAACAATTTACTGGTCTTTGGACATACAGAAACTCAGGAATGAGGACTGATCCTAAGTCTTTCCCAAAAATGAAGTCAATTCTTCAGTCAGAAAGTTGAACTGTTATATACATATATGGACTTCTGACTAGAGACAGACCAGCATCATCAGCATCATCTGTGAACGTGTTAGACATGCATAATTTCTGGCTTCTCCCCAGACCTACCAAATCAAATCTGCATTTTAACAAGATTCCCCAGATGATATCATATGTACATTAAAGTTTGAGAGGCACTGCCATATTATATAAAATAGTTTTCTGAGAAAGATGCTATAATCACTGCAGAAGTCCAAACAATGACAAACAGTATAAATTAAAACACGGGAAGCTAAGACTGAATGTGTGAAAGTTTCTAGATAACCAGGATGACCAAATTACTACAGGTAGTGACTGTGATACTTAATTCTTAGGTAGCTTTAAGAAACAAATGCTGATTCATTTAACTGGGTGAATAGTTTTCTTTTGAGTAGTTAAGTAGAATAATTGCATGCTCTACAACTCATATCCCATCATTTTACACTGTCCCTGCCAAAACGTTTCCACCTTATGTAAAAGTAAATATAAAACAGGACTGTCCCATCAGGCAACATCTCTGTTGGGTTTGAAAGACAGACTAGGGGAGGCGGTGGGGGGTAGAAAGCAGTGGACAAAGGTAAAAGGGAAGGCCAGACTCTAATATGTGAATACCTAATCTCCAAGTGAACAGCAATTGACAATCAGAATATTAAATTAATACGTTAATAATGGGAAATGTTCATGGAAATGGGCACTGAAAAGACATATGTGGTTCTTAACAAATATGATTACATGGTCATTTAAAGCATGAAAACAGCATATCAACAAACTGCATCCCTAACCAAAACAGTAATGAAGCTTTAATAATTTTTCTCTTACAATCTTCTCTACATGAAAAAGTGCTATGGTATATAATGCTCCCCTTCTTCCTAGTTCCAGAAAGAAAAAGCAGAATATATCTAAATAATAGCTACCTTTCCAATCACATTGCTCCAGGCAATATATTACTGTTTTTCCTTGCCATCCTCCACTAAATATATATAAGAAAACTGGTGAGGGAAAATCTACTACCAAGCCTACACTTACTTCCTTTAATACAATACAACTCTAATAGATTTTAGAACATAGTAACAGTAACTAAATCAATTTATAAAGAAAGAATATGGATATTTTTTAAACCCCTCAAAGTTTAAGGCAACACTTTACAACAATAATTTCTAAGCAATATAAGACTAGTATTGGGAATGGCAAGTTAGGAATTTTGAAGAGACTGGGAAAGTATTTGGAATTTTATTTGTATTATTATTAAATTTATTAAATTTATTATTATTTTAAAAATTTCATTATTTTAATTGGTTGGCATATTAATATTTCCACCTAGAAAGTTACATAAAGAAGAAAAATACATTTTCTTCTGGCATCTTAGGATGGAATAGGTAGATTTAGATGAACTACATTTGGTCAAAATCTTACACAAAAACTTCTCAAGTGACTGGGGAATAGAGAATATGCAAAGCTAAGTAAAACTGAAGGAGGTATATCTTAATTTGGTTAATTATAAATAGAAGAAAATATATAAAATATATAGTGCTGTTAATATGATCATAAAGCAAGTCATACCATGAATTTGCCACAGGCAAAACTGCTTTAGACCTTTCTGCCTGGTTCCACCATGCAATAGTTTCTAAACAGTGAAATGTTGCCATATTATGTAACACTTGGAGAACATTTTTACCACTGACGTAGGATCGGAGAGAGACATTTATATGGATTTGAGCTAGTCTAAAAGGAATTATTTAATGAAAAGCCCTGTACTATCTCTACTCCACAAAGACAGAATTCTCTGTGCTAAAATTTCACCCTTGCAAGTCATTTGTATAATTTGTCATGAGAGGTCCCAAGAGTAACAAATAGGGGTTTGGTGTCTCAGCTCCACTGCTCTGTGATATGTACTATCTTATCAAAACATGATCAGACCTTTGAAAACAGACTAAACTACCAAAATACAAATAACACTCCCTACCGAATAAGATGAATTTGATTAATTTACAGTAGGAAAGATCCGTGGTCTAAGATTTGGACTGGGTCATTTGTAAAGGGAACCCATTCCTAATGAGTAAAAAAAATTACATACTGGAAAATTTATTAAAGAATATTATCAGAGAAAAGTAAGAAAGAGATTCTTAAAGGATAGACTGACTTAACCTAATTTAGACTCTTTTCAATATTTATTCAAAATCTGTGATCATTTGTGTGGGCTTTCTGGAGACAGTGATAAAATCCTTTATCTCTCTTTTCAAAAAATTTAATTTAATTAATTTATTTTTTATACAGCAGGTTCTTATTAGCTATCTATTTTGTATATATTAGTGTATATATGTCAATCCCAATCTCCTAGTTCATCCCACCCCCTGACCCCCACTTTCCCCCTAAATCCTTTATCTCTTAATCCTTATTTTTTTAGATGTCAACCAAGGTCAAGAATTAATGTTATTTTGCTTTTTTAAAGCATAGTTCAAATTACCTCTTGCTCATGAATTTCACTCAAAGATAGTTTTTTGAGCTGACTTTCAGCCAATTCACTCTTTAACTTGTTTCTAACTCATCCTAATGGTCATCAGGGACTCTGTACACTAATGACCTCAGACCTTATCTTTCCATTCTTTATTACCATGTGCCAATAGAATACCTGAAACTAATGAGACTTCTTGATGTCCCAGTAAAGTAGAATGGCCATCTTTATAGCTATATTCTTTTTTTTTTTTGTGGTACACGGACCTCTCACTGTTGTGGCCTCTCCTGTTGTGGAGCACAGGCTCCAGACGTGCAGGCTCAGTGGCCATGGCTCACAGGCCCAGCCGCTCCGTGGCATGTGGGATCTTCCCGGACCGGGGCACGAACCCGTGTCCCCTGCATCGGCAGGCGGACTCTCAACCACTGCGCCACCAGGGAAGCCCTATAGCTATATTCTAATATTGTAAGCATTCCAATAAGATACACATTTTTTCTGGTATTGAGCTTATCTCAATGATATTTTCCATTTTATTAATTATCTAAAATTAACAGTTATTTTTTCAAAATTATACTGGAAAGTGGATACATCTTTCTATGGTAAATGAGTAACAAGTGGTATATGTGATAAATGGGTAGGCTTGTGAAGAACTGGGCCTCTGTTTTTTATAACAACCACTGTTATGCATCTTTACAATTATGACCCACAAGTGTTATTATTGAAAAAAGAAAACTTTGAATAAATGATACCACTGTGCTTTTTAGATCAAAGTATGAAACACCAATCAGACTCTTGATTAAAATTTTCACCCTTAGAATGGAATAAGGCTTAACAACCTTCCGTGAACAAACTACATCAAAAATGAGTAGACTGCATTTAGGTCCCTAAAAAATTATAACTTCCCTTCCTCTGTTGTTTCTCAATTATGCAGAATTTGCTTTTCATAGTTTTTATTAATAACAAAAGACATTATTGCTAATGTCCTTGAGGAACCTAAAAGGTGGGGGAGAGGGATATTAGAAAGGAAGCAATTGGGTCACAGGATAAGTTAGGAAATTCAAGTAGCAAGACCAGAGCTGTATATTTCTATGCCTACTGCAATTTGTATTTCTCAAAGTAAGACCTAACATAAAAACCCAGATCTGACTCTATGTTTTATACCATCAATGTAAACTTCTTACAGACTTGCACTGCTAGCCACTAACTTGTCTTTTGGAAAAGGGCTGATAGTAATCACACACCAGGACTTGGTATCATTTTTGCAGTTGAGGGCTTATTTCATCCTCAAATCCACTGGAATAAAAGATGGGAAAGATAAAATTATAGGATCCTAAGGCTCAAGACAGTGTTCTTATTCCTCTTAGCTATTTTACTCTCCACTAAAACATTGGCATGGAGTCAGAAATAGCTAGTATTCTAAAGAACCCTAGGATTGGAAAAAGAATGGTCCAAAGATAAACCAAACAGGAGAAAGGGGGTGAAAGGGCCTCACAGAAGCCGTAGGTCACCAAATCTTTACCTAAACTCTACTGAGATGAGGATCATAGTGAAGGCAACACTGATAGGACTAGAGTGCCCAGTAAGCACTTGAGAATCTGCGTGAACTCAGCAAGATATGGAATTACAGTGTCACTAATCAAAATTTTATCATTTTTTTCATATTACATAGAAACAAGAAAATTTTCAGCACAATCCTCAAATGTAATAGAGGATATCTGTTATTAGAGCTTGCTCAGAAAGAAGTTGTGAGGTGTTATTTTGGCATATTCATCTCTATGCAGCCTTCAATCCCCGCTTAGGAAATGCTTTATATTTTCAAGCATTGCACCAAAGTAGTACTAAGTCTCTTTAAACTTAAAGGTATTTGTCATTAAGATGGTTGATTTTAGCAGAAGAAGACAATTAAAAAATACTTGCCATATAAGGAGAGGGAGCATTATCATCAGAAACACTGTAGAATGACACTTCAACTGGAAGAGTCAAATGAGTTGGGCAGAAAACACCACTTGCCCCTACCTCGGCAGTAAAGCCATCAACAATGCCGAGAGGATCTAAACGATAGTTCAAGACAGACTCCTGGAAGGCAAAATAAAAGAATTTTTAAGAAATAAAATTTAAAAGTTAACACATTCATTCCTTCTTTCTATTTAAAGAAATATGTTAGTATGCTTTCTGGCACTAGAAAAGTGGTCGCTGCCATTGCCATGCCCTCATTTCAAATGTTCATCTGACCTGAAATCAACCCCCTCCCAAATCAATCTTCTACCATCTTACAAAGTTTGGCCTCCTTACTATTCCAACCCACACTGAACTATCTTTGAACTTCACCATTATTTTGATATAATCGTTTAATGAGTTATTCTTATCTCTGTAAAGAAAATATGCTCTACCAGAGCAGGTATAATATCAGAAATTTTCTTATTCCTCACAGAGTATATTCCTACTGTTAGCCACAGAGAAGCACTTGAGAACTTGTTAACAGGTCATATACAGAAGTTCCATCAAAACAGAAAGCCAAGTACTCATAACTTTAACTGAAAAACAACTGCCTCTTAAAAATTGTTGTTGGATGTGACATATGTTTTATTGTTTAATTTAAAAAACAGTAAGTACACATTGGGAAAAAATTTAAAAGTACATAAATACAAACAGTAGAGAAGCTCCTTATCCATCTCTCCCAAGCTCATTTGCTGAGGAAACCACTTTTAACAATTTAGTGTTTACCTGTCCAGGTATGAGAAACATGCTAAACCTTTCACAAGCTCTCTTTCCTATACATATATCAACACATATATGCATACATCAAGAAATGTGAGTAGCATTTCTTTGATTCAGTAATTCTTTGAAAAGAAACACTCCAAGCCCTCATGAGTCTAAATTTGAAAGTGGCATCAGCAATTCTCAAGTCCTGTGTCAAAAAGACCAGACCAAGAGACCTACATTACAACGATCCTTCTATATCTCCCTCCTGCCCTGCAATCAATCCAATCCATATCCTGCTGATGGGACCTCTCAGTCTCACAGCCTCAGCTCTCTCAACACCAGTAACCTAGCTCAGACCCTCATAACCTCTCCTCTGAACAAATGCAATACCCTCTAATTAGTTATTCCATCTTTAGTGTATCATCCGTATTACTGCCAGAGTTTTTCTTTAAAAAAAAGTCTTATGTTACCCACCAGGTTAAAAACTTTGTGTTTCTTGATGTCCACAGGATGAAGTCAAATATTCACAGCATGGTATGTAAGGCCCACCCTACATCTCTTACCACAGCTCTCCTCACTTGCACACAGTCTTATACTCCAGTTCTGGATGATGCTTTTCAATATCACCATGCTCTTTTACTACTTTTACACATATGCCTTTGTACATGTAGCTCCCTTTGTCTAGAATCCCTTGACACTTCTCACACAATTTACTTGGCAAATTCCTACTCATCTTTTGTAACTAAGCTCAAATGACAGCTCCTTAGTAAAACTTTCCCAGTCCCTTAGCAGAGAGAACAAATATATGGAGACTGAGAAAATTTCTATTACAGTGCTAATTACTTCGGTTTATAGATTATTTATATGTCCAACTTCTCCAGCAGACTGTAAACTTCTCTAAGGCAGGAAGTTTATTATTTAGCTTTATATTCCTAGCATACAACATGACACATAGTAGGTACTCAATAAATGTTTCTTAAATAAGAAAAATGTTCTAAGGATGTATGAAAATTCCAGAAAAAGAGCACAAAAATGCTAATGGATAAGGCCAACGATGCAATGTAGTCTATGACTTTATTCAGATTTTTGTGACTTTAAACGAATATATTGTACTAGCATACATGTTACGCCCTACTGAGTGCGAAACTACAAGAAAAGGAAATAAAAGGCATACAAATTACAAAGTAAGAAATAAAACTGTCCCTGTTTGTAGATGATGTGGGAATCTACATACAAAAATCCACCCCCTCCAAATCAATAAAATTAATAAGCAAGTTGAGCAAGGTCATAGGTGATTATATATGTTTATACATGCATATATATACATACAGACACATATATATATATATATACACACACACACACACACACACACACCCATACATATAAAATCACTTATATATATATGTATATTTTTAGCCCCAACTCTCAGCATGCAGGATCTTAGTTCCCCAATCAGGGATCCAACCCATGCCCCCTACAGTGGAAGCATGGAGTCCTAACCACTGCGCTGCCAGGGAATTCCCTAAAATCACTGTTGGGAATGTAAATTGGTACAACTGCTATGGAGAACAGTATGGAGGTTCCTTAAAAAACAAAAAATAGAAGTACCATATGCCCCAGCAATCCTACTCCTAGGCATACACCCAGAGAAAACCATAATTCAAAAAGATAAGTGCACCCCAATGTTCATTGCAGCACCACTTACAATAGCCAGGACATGGAAGCAACCTAAATGTCCATTGACAGGGGAATGGATAAAAAAGATGTGGTACATATGTACAATGGAATATTACTCAGCCATTAAAAAGAATGAAATAATGCCATTTGCAGTGACATGGATGGACCTAGAGATTGTCACACTGAGTGAAGTAAGTCAGACAGAGAAAGATAAATATCGTGATATCGCTTATGTGTGGATTCTAAAAACAGGGTACAAATGAACTTATCTACAAAACAGAAGTTGAGTTACAGATGTCAAAAACAAACTTATGGTTACTGGGGGGTAAAGGGGGGGAGGGATAAATTGGGAGACTGGGATTGACATATACACACTACTATATATAAAACAGATAAAACAGATAACTAATTAGGACCTACTGTGTAACAGAGGGAATTCTACTCAATACTCTGTAATGGCCTATATGGGAAAAGAATCTAAAAAAGAGTGCATATATGTATATATATAACTGATTCACTTTGCTGTACACCTGAAACTAACACAACATTGTAAATCAACTATACTCCAATAAAAATTTTTTTTAAAATGTCATTTACAGGTTCATGTTTAAGATTGTTTTCTAATTCAAGACAACTAAACCCTTGATATACTTGATCCCAAGTAGAAAAGTCATTAAATAAAGCAGCACATGTATCAGAGACCTTGAACCATTTGATTTTTTAAAAATAATCTTATTTTATAATAAATTTAGATTTACAGAGAAGTTGCAAATATAGCACAAAGAACTATTTGATTTTGAAAATCAGCCTCCTTGATCATGAATCAGCTGCTATCAGCCCACCATCACCCTTCCTGGGTCCCAGAGCCAGTTTTACCAGGTAAGAAGGTGTGGTCAAGTCTATTTTCCAGCTCGAGCAACGGATACCTCCATCCAACCTGATTTCACCTAAGTCCTGCATCTCCTCCACCAGCTACCCAATTCTAAAATGTCACTGCCAACAATTCTCCCAACTTTACTTCTCATGAAAAGGAAAGGAAAAATGGAAATCAAAAAAGGGAAAAGGGATAGGAAAAAAGAAAAAGGGAAAGGAAAGGAAAGGAGGTGATTTCAAGGCTTTAGAAAAATATCCATTTATTTCCTTTTTAAGAACAAATGACATAAATGACACCATGAGTCTAGGATAGGAAACTTCAACTCTTAAAATAGTTTCAAAAAACATTACCTCAAAATTTCCTAAGAGACTAAGACTTGTTATAGGTGGAGCACTAGAACTCAGAAATGGTTTTTCATGAATATCTGGATCATCTTCAATGTTTAAACATGGTCGAGGACTATTTAAAAAAAGAACAAATCAGCAAATGGACATATTAACAACAGTATTTTCTAATTCACTTTTGTACAAATTAAATTAGGAGGATCTGATCAATTTTACTTAAACTACCATAATAAAAAATTAATGTAACCAAATTTTAAGATATGAAATATCTCATTTTAAATTCCTGATTAGATTTTATAATCTTTGTTATAATATTTGATAAAGAATATAAATAACATCCTAGGTTTCAAGGTGGAATTTATAACATATCACATAGCAGCATCTACTGGAAATATATAATATTGTAATGCAGTCTTCTATATCAATCTTCATTTTAAGTTAAAAATTAGAATACAAAGGCAAACTTATGTGACTAAGGAATATAATGAGAGTATTATTTGTCAACATGGAACAAATTGCCAAGGCTTTTTTGCAAAGGAGTATAAGACAAAGGAGGAGGTGAATGACCAGAAACAGACAAACCCACTTAAATGTTAAAACCAATGTAAGTGTTTGTTTATCATAATGACCACTGTATAGTTAGTTACTCATCATCTTAATTTCTCCATCACTCATCCTTAATAACTGTATGTGTGAAATCATCTTGAAAATGATAAACTGAAAAATGGGATTCCTGTTCAAATTTTGATTTTCAGAGTCAACATTATTTACTGTGAAAGGCTAGAATTTTGTGCAAGATTATTTCATATACACTAATGAATTTTAAGATAAATACCTTCTAGATGATAAGCTTTTCAGATGCAGTAATGAAGAATCCAGATTAAAGCAACCTGATTGTGCCTTTCTTTGAGGAACCTAAGGTTGAAATAATCACTTGTTAGGTTTCAAAAGAATTTCAGAAGACTATAATTTTTTTCTTGAATTGATAGAACAATTTTCAAATGAAAGCTAAGCATATCTTAAAAAATAATAAAACTCTCCTAACAGCTTATTAAAATCATGCTCTTTATTACATATTGTCCCTATGTCCTCATTTTATTAACAGTTTGGAAAAAAGATGATTAATAAAAGCACTTTTACTAGGTTTTGATTTTTTTCTTTTTTTGGCCAACCGCACTTTGGGATATTAGTTCCCCAACCAGGGATTGAACCCTGGCCACAGCAGTGAAAGCGCTGAGTCTAAACCACTGGACTGCCAGGGAATTCCCTCAGTTTTGATTTTTTAAGAACCAGAACCAATTTTTTCTAAAACCAAATCTTACATGTAATCCCACTATATAATATAATAAGACTTCTACTTTATATACTTCTATATTGAGGGGGTAGGAATAAATGATTAACAGCTTTACAATAAAAGGGGGAAAAAAAGAATTAAATGGCGAAGGGAGTCTGCAGTCCTGCCAACTCTACTGTTCTTTTAACCATCCCTACCCAACTGCGCATTTCCAAGAACCCTGGCTGGGGCTTCACAGAGAATAGGTTTGAAAAATACTACTGTGGATTTTTAACCACTATTTTATACCAAATTACATTTAAGACAAACCACCAACTAGCTAAAAATAATCTAAAAATGAAAGACCCAAGTGTAAATTAAAGGTAAAATCACATACAACGTACAAGTTAGACGGATTTGTCTCTAGAATTAATGTTAAATATGTATAAAGTATCTGAGTGATTGGTCTAATTTGTGACTAAGAAACAGATGATACTGAAAGTCTAAACAACCTCAATATTTTTGAGAGTTGTACAAGCGCACCATTCTATATTTTGGAGTTAGAACTTAATGTGAAATCTTCAATCCAAATTCTCATGTCTTCAATTCAGGAAAGTTTTCTACTTTAATTTCTTCCAATACTGCATTTTCCTCATTCCATCTAGTCTTCCTTTTGGAATTTCTACTAGGCTTATACTGAACATCTCATTTTATCCTCCAGGGCTCTTTCATATTTTACCATCTCTCTTCCCTTCTGCACTTTATTCTAGGTGCTTTCTTAATAAGTGTCTATCCATTGACTAAATCTCTATTCAGCTGACTCCAGTCCACCATTTAATCCATGTGTATGTGTATGCGCACGTGTGTGTACACTTCAATTATATTTTTCATATTTTTCATTTCTATTTTTCCAATCCCACATGTTCTCTTATCTCAGTCCCCTGTCCTTATCTTCATTTATCTCTTGGAACATACATTCATTCATTCATTCATTCATTCTTTATGTTAACAACTTTATTGGAGTAATTGCTTTACAATGCTGTGTTAGTTTTTGCTGCATAACAAAGTGAATCAGCTATACATAAACATATAACTCCATATCTCCTCCCTCTTGTATCTCCCTCCCTCCCACCCTCCCCATCCCACCCCTCTAGGTGGACACAAAGCACCAAGATGATCTCCCTGTCTTGAAACATTTCAAAAAGAATTATTCCTGATTCTCTTTCAAGTTGCTCTGATAACAGGATTCCTAAATATGAATTTTCCCACTTCTTCTTCTTGTTGATTCTTTTAAGGTGCTTTGTAATTTTAATTCCCCTGAGATCATCCTCAGTAAGAGTTATCTTCCATGAAAATAAATCCTTGGTGCCATGGGTAATAGATGTGGGATAGTTTCATGTTTTCTCATAGACAGCACAAATTCAGAACCCCCTAACCATGGGTGACTTAGGCTTAGGTCCAAATTCTTTTGGGGATTTCTTTTCCCATCTACTCTATCCCTCCTATTGCACCCCTTAAGTAAATAGGTGATTTCTTTTCTCTTCTCCCATTTCTAGAATGGCAGTCCTCACCTGTTTCTGGCTTTATGGAGTTTGGTTTTAGGTCCCAGCTATGACCGGTGTAGACCTGACTCCTGATCCAGCAGGAGCATTAAACCCTAGCGCTATATTAGATTTAGATATCCTAGAGGGTCATAATTTGCACCTAGTTTCAGAGATTTATCTTTCTTGCTCTTACACTATATTATGTATTTAAAAGTTGTGTTATATTTTGTCCAGGATTTTTGTGTTTGGGAAGGAGGAAGGATCTTCTCGTATTAACTCAGTCCACCATATCGAACAGAAGTCTGTAGTACTTTTTACACCAGCATGATGCTGTAAGTTTTTCCCTCATCACTTGGGCATTTTGAAAGCACCTCATACGTAGGTCAAACATTTGGGGTTATTTTAAATTGTTTAGAATTCAACTTCCCTAAAATAAACACCTAAGGTCCAAGTTACAAATTTAAAACTAAATCTCTTATTCAAGAATTAATTTTTGAAAATATGCCAGATATTGCATGCTTTGAGTTTACTTAAAAAAACTCACATAAAAACAAAAATTATGTCAATAGCAAAATAAACATGTTTTTAGTTTACTAGGATATTGACTGCTTACCTCTGGTTTAACTGAAATGGCAGCTTTAGCAACTATCAAATGCTTACCAGGAATGATACTAATCATCTTCCCAACACTAAGGTAGACATTATCACCCCTTTTTCAGATGAGGAAACTGAGGCTCAGAGACACAATATTTCTCACCTAATGTCACACAGCTAGGGTGAAGTCAGCGTGATGCCAAAGCGAGGTTCTTAACCATCACACTCAGATCTATAAATTTATTAGTAAATGTAGAGTGGGGAAACTTATATGTCTCAAAATAAGACGATTAACTGTACAGGTTGCAAGTCAAAGACAGCCACAAATTTGATTCCCAGATGATTCAACTGGTGGTGTCAACCAGCCACAGTACTATGATACAAATCTATTTAGAGAAAATCTATTTTACACTAAGTATTTTCTTTACATTAGTGAGAATTAATATGCTGGACAAAAGAATTTCAGAGAAATTTTATAATCCTAATACAATAAATTCATTTTTATTCATTTTTTCTGCCTTTTTCCATATTAACATTTAGCTATTAAATGTATCAAAAAATAAAATGTTTTCCCACTAGAAATTTATTTTGAAGGTATTTAAATTTTTTCAATTAAAATTTGGATAAAGTGATTTGCAAACATTTTACATGTTTTGCAAGTCTAAACATAAAATAAGAGAAAAACACTTACAGGACTGGAAAGAAGAGGCAATCCAGTTCGAGGATGAAAGGCTCTGGTTGAGGTTCCATCCAAGGAATGAAAATTATGTTTCTGCCAGACACTTGAGTGTTTAAGTGGTATAGTTCTCTGCTAGGAAAAGATTTAGATTTTAATGGCAATATTTAATATTTTTTTGTTTTTTCATTTATTCTTAACATGTACTGAGGTATTACATCCTTGGTGGTAAAGCTAACAAACTATATAACTATCTATACACACATATATATACACTTTAATCAAAAAACAGTGTTTAAGAGTTTTTTCTAAGATGCTGAATAAACTCAAATATTCTAAAAAAAGTATGTCCAAACACAATTGCCTTATCAACATATTTATAAAAACTCAGTCTGGGCTTCCCTGGTGGTGCAGTGGTTAAGAATCCGCCTGCCAATGCAGAGGACAGGGGGTTCAATCCCTGGCCCGGGAAGATCCCACATACTGCGGAGCAACTAAGCCCGTGCACCACAACCACTGAGCCTGCGCTGTAGAGCCCACGAACCACAACTACTGAAGCCCCTGCGCCTAGAGCCCGTGCTCCGCAACAAGAGAAGCCACTGCAATAAGAAGCCCTCGCACCTCAACCAAGAGTAGCTTCCGCTCACCACAGCTAGGAAAAGCTCACGCACAGCAATGAAGACCCAATACAGCCAAAAATAAAAACAAATAAATAAATAAGTTTATTTAAAAAAAAAAACAACTCAGTCTATCATCTAGTAAGCTAATATTCAATTCTTTTAATCTGTGGGAAAAAAAATTCACAGAAAAAATTAGTAAAATATTCTAAAATATAAAACTATGTCAGTAGCAAGAGCCATTCTCAGAAAATATAATTTGGTACAGCATGATACAAAAATTTAAATGTGAATTTTAAAATATACTTAACACAGTCACAGTATCATGTTTTTGAAGTGATATAAGAAATCGACTAATTCTTAAGAATTTAAAATGGCAAGTTTATACCCAGAAATAAAAAATGCATAAAAACACATGAATAAAAATCAGAGAAGAATAATTGGGGTCCTGGCTCTACCATTTACTAGCTTTATGACCTTGGGCAAGTTACTTAACCTCTCTGGGCCTAGAGTTCTCATTTGTAAACTGGAGTTAGTAATAGCACCTCACCTCAGAGCGTAGTGAAAGGATTTAGTAAGCCAGCATGTATAAAACATTCAGAAGAGTGCCTGGGCACCCAGTAAATGCTATATAATTATATTTAAAATGAGTGTATGAAAAAACAAATCTTAGTGGCTTGAAAAATACCATGGTCAAAGTAAGTCTCCCTATTAGGTACCAGAAAGGATCATGAAAAGCTAGTATTCTTAAGGCCAGGGTAGGTTTTTGTGACAATTATAGTTTTAGGAAATTGGAAACTGTCATTTGATTAAAACCATGTGTTAGAAAGAGACTGTCTGTTGAAAAATATTAATTGGAAACATGGCATACTTTTAAGACTCTAATGTCCGGCAAAACTAATTTGTATGATAAAGAAGATGAATCAAGGGCATTCAGATTTGGATCGAGGCAGTTAAGTAGTTTTCCATATAACTGAGATATAAATTTGTGATACTTCTTGGAGAAATAAAGGAAATTTAAGCCTAATAATAATTTTCTAAAGTTAAAAAGTGATTTGGTGGACAAATAAAATGGAACTAACTTAAATATCTTTGATTTAGGTAGTGCATTAAAAGCTTACAAAATGTTTAAAGATCTATAATTTGATTATCACCACAACTATAAGCAAAAGATATTCATCGTTCTTATTTTAAAATCGAGGAGACTGAGGGTTTTACAAGTTACGTGATTTATTCAGCTTCACTCAAGGACCAAATTGTCAGGACTGAAACTTGGGTATTCTGACCAACAGCCCAGTGATTTCACTATAGATATTCCTAGGCATAACACAATGGGCACACTGCTTGTACTAGGCCAGAGCTGCTATCAAACAATACCTTAAGCTAATGAAACAAGTTTCATTTCTGACTCTTATTTACTCTCCAGCAACTGTTCACAGTATTAAAATAAACAAAAAAAGGCAAAAGGAAGAATTTACCTAGCATTTGCTCTGAAGTGGGTGCGTTATTTACAAGGATGTTTATTATATCAGACAGTGAGTTCTATAGATAATGGGCATCTTGGGCCTAACAAGATATCCTGTAAACAAAGTTCAAACCATAACAAATGTTTGAGGATTATATTTGAAATGTTAGATATTACCTACCAATACCTCTTTATTTTTCAATCGTTCACGTTCACACGTAAACAAACAGTCTTTTATATTCTTCTTCTGAGAACAGTTTTGAGATTTTTCATCAACTGGATCTTCTTTCTTATCCTGTTCATTGTTTAATTGGTTTGGCTTTTTGCATTTGAAACCTTCACTATCTTTATTGAGATAATTTTCTATACTATTAAGTTGAGTATTTTGTTCGCATGACTTAGGCTTTTTTGAGTCTTTATCTGAGCACTCATTTGCATGTTTGTTCAAATATCCAGACATTTCCAACACCGTAACATTTATTTTCGAGTCATTTTTTTTTGAATGATCAAACTGGTGATTGTTAAAAGATTCTGGATTATAATTTTCATTTATTATTATTTTGTCCTTATACTTATTTGTGCAAATCTGTTTGTCAATACTGTTACATTTTGAATACTGTTTATTGATTTCATTGTCAATTTCTTGTTCCTTAAATTGACACTCAGAAAGTGTGTTTTCCAATCTGATTGGGAAATCTAAGTTATCTTCTTTGCACTGAGACATATTTGAAGGATTCATTAAACCAGTGGCTTTGTTCTGTGTCTCTTGAAATGTACTCTGGATTTCATTAGGATTGTTCTGATGCAGATTTCTTCTTCTTTGAGGTTTCAAAGAAGGCTTGACATTACTATTGCATTTAAAAGAACTAAAATGTTTATTAGGTGTTAAGTGTTTCCCTTCACTGATGTTATCTAACAAGGAAAATTTTGTATCAGAAATGGAAACAGAGGTGTCATCCTTGTTTTTCTTCAACAAATTTCTGCCTTCATAGGAACTCCTAAACACTTTAGAAGGAACTGAACTGGAGTCCTGCGTGTTGAATGATTGCCGGGGCATGGGAGGTGCTGTTGGATCAATGTGCTCCAAGTGCTGAGCAATCCTTGCAATGACATCTTGCCGCTCCTGGAGTAAAGAGCTTATCAAAGGATTAATCTCACCAACAGACTGATCAGAATGAAGACCATTAGAAATGCAAGTGTCACTTCGAGGAGTTTCTGGTTTTACTTGAATTTTCCCTTCATTGGTATCTTCTGAGGAGGTGAGCTCTGGATTACCAAAAATGGAGAACGTTTCTTTACATTTTCTCACATTTTCATTTTCTTGTGAAACCCGGAAAAGCTTTGAATTAAGTGAACTAGATTCTTGTGTATTAAGTGGATGTCCAGAAACATGTGAAGTGCTTGGATCACAATGAATCAAATGCTGAGCTATTCTTGCAATAACTTCTTGTCGCTCCTGAATTAAAGAGCCTATTAAAGGATTAGTCTCACCAACTGACTGCCAGGAACTCTGGTGGCTAGATTCACTAGAATCAATCACTGAAAATGATTTTAAAGTTCTCACTGATGTTTCATGTGACTTTTTATCTCCTATACCACTGAGGCCCAGAATATTGCCTTGAGATGTTCCATAGTCAGATTTACCACTAGTGCCCGGATATAGTTTGACATTTTTGACAGCTGCAGTATATTCTGGAGTTGTGCCATTTTTTGCATGTAATATTATGCTTTCAGGTGCCATAGTCCAAGTTTGTTTGCTACACAGACGCTGTGAACTGTTTGTACTACATTGCTCTGCTTCAGTAGAATTTCGGTGCTGATGGGTTTTAAGTTCATGGTCTTGAGCTCTTTTCTCATAAAGGCCAATATTAGTGTGAATACTACAGGTCAAAACTGGATAACTAGATTGTCTGGGCAAGGACTGAACACTGACTTTCAAGGCCACATTGTGAGACACATTGGGAACAGGAAACACATGTTCAGTTGGAGTTTGTGAAAAATTCCACTGTAGGTCTACATCAGCAGCACTGATTCTAGAATCACACAGAAAAAAATGGAATCAATGGATTATAAAACATAACATTATTATATGTTATTTAAAAAATTTTAAACAGTCATATACTTACCTTTGTTTGCATTAATTACTATTGAGATTTTATTTTAACCTACTTTACCATGCATGTCATTCTAACAAAACCAACATAAATAGATTATACCTGGAATAGAGACCATCTTCTTTTTAAGAACACTATTCTATTAAAGCATTAAAGCTCAAAAATACTATAATTTAAAATTAGTTGTCAAAACAGAAAAAAGGACTTTCCATTTATTACTAAATAAATGGATTCAGCTAATTCTGTTGCACATGGTGATTAAGAGATACTCTCTATCTCATGGCCACCTACCTAAAGAGGGAGTTAAGACAGTTGTTCAGCAGCCTGTGTGTTTATAGTTTTCAGGATCTAAAAATTAAGTCTACCATTATGGAAATTCAGCAACCCAGAAAGTTTTTCCACTTTATTTATAATGGTGGTACATTCTCATTGTTAGTTCTGTAAAGTAAGCTAAAAAGTTCTCTGAAAACTATTCTACACCAGATTTAACCCAAGAAGCAAAATTCATATTGAGTCATATCTAAATTTCTCTAACTTGTTTTGAAAAACAAGTAAATTTTTTAATTTTTAATTTCAGTAAATTTTGTCCACTTATATTTAGAAATGAAGGAAATAAACTGCCTAAAAGGTAAAATGTCATTCAGTAGCTAACCACTGTAGCTGAATACACATTGTCCTTTTTCTGCCCTAGACATACCTGTAAAGAATATTTCGTGGAATAGCACCATGAGAAACACTCAGCCAAGCACTTAACTGAGAAAAAAACACAAATGAGCGGACAGCCAATAGGAGAGTCTTCTCTTCAATAAATCGATCGCCACTCCTAAGGGAAGTAAAAAAGCATCATCTAAATGTCAGCAAGTACAAAATGACTAAATTTTAGAAAGATAAAAGCTGAAATAAACATATCACTCAGGACATGTGCTTTCAAGAGTATAGGAGTGCATTTACCAGGGTCACTTGAAGTCACATAAGTACTAAATATGTAAATTTTACTACATAAATAGAGGGACTCAAAGATATTATATATTATTAAAATAATTTATAGAAAGTAATGGAAAACCTGATTTACAAAGGACAACTTCAAACTCAGTTCAACTTACTGTCGAGGAACTGGCTCCAATATCCATCTTTCTAATAATAACGCATCTTGCTTAATTGCAGGATCATTTAGATCAATCCCTTCTGTGGTGGGCCCATCATCACTGTAGCAGCAATCTGGTAGTAGCATCACTTCCACCATGATTGGAAGGTTATTCTTCCACAATAATGCGACCTCAGACCTAGTTCGTCGGGCTTGGCGACACTTGGAGAAGATGGAGATAAGCAAAATGGCTCAAGAGCCCACCCAATTTTATATTTAAATTTGAAAATTATAATTGTAAAGCAGACATCTGTATGAAAATGAGTTGCCTATTGCAGGGCTCAGCTCAGACTTGTCTGCCTATTTAGGTTTCCTCATTAAACAATGCATCAGCACTAGTAGCTCTAGAGTGTGGGGATTAGTAGCAAACAGCAATTATGATGCAAATTTTCTCGGGGAGGATATCTTTGCTCTATTTTGTGGAAAAAGAACTGCCATGCCCAATGTCTGACAGGCCTCAAGATGGCCCAGCCTCACCTCGTTTGTTAATTACATCATCATTAATTAGAGGAAAGACTCATTCTAAGAGCAAAATATTAAAAACTCATTTTCATTAAACACTCAAAGTAGACAACATTTTTAGAAGTTTAAAACTTTGGACTACAGTTAAGAGGCTAACTGGGAGAAAAATCCTTACAGCAAATAATATGCTACATACCAAAATAAATATTTTTAACAGTATTCTACAAAAACATTAATGATAGCAAAAAGTATCCTCCCATTAAAAAGGGGAGGGATGGGCTTCCCTAGTGGCGCAGTGGTTGAGAGTCCGCCTGCCGATGCAGGGGACACGGGTTCGTGCCCCGGTCCAGGAAGATCCCACATGCTGCGGGAGTGGCTGGGTCCGTGAGCCATGGCCGCTGAGCCTGCGCATCCGGAGCCTGTGCTCCGCAACGGGAGAGGCCACAACAGTGTGTGTGGGGGGGGTAGGGATATAAGAGGGAAAGTGATTAATGTGGGGAAAATAATTATGAATATCAATCTATTAAATAAACAAGAACACAAAGTTGATGAACCAGGGCTGAGACTAAAACTAAAGAAAATCTAATTCATAGTAACAAAGATAATCTTAAATCTGGTGTGTGTGGAGGCAGGTATGAAACTGGCTGCCCACCTGCCTGCTGATGGAAAAGCTACCTACTGTGGCCTTTTGGAGCCTTGTTTACAGCCAAAATTATTAGCTGCAGTTCAGGATTAGTACTTTTTCTTTATGTTGTGACCAATCTTATACTTAAATGTGAACATTATAATTGAGATTTAACAAAGTCAATGACAGAATTTAAACAGGTTTATATAAAAGATAAAAAACATTCAAAACACAATTCTCACCTGGGCCAGCTTATCACTACATTCATGTTTGCTAGTTACTGGGTAACAGGACTGTGCTGGAGGGCAATGGAAACTTTCCGTCCGACCTTTAACAGAACATTCAGGTGTTCGTCCTTCTGTTATTAACAAGGCCAGAGAGACCAAGAACTCCTCTGCATCATATTCAAAATATTCATCGAGACTATCTGGTATCAAAAAAAAGAAAGAAAGAAAGATGGGTCCTTGCTTTAAGGTATTCTTGACAAGAACTCATTTTTTTTTTTAACATCTGTATTGGAATATAATTGCTTTACAAGAACTCATTTTTTTATGTCTAAAATAACTAATGCCATAGCCCAAATTCAAGTATATTCACTAACAAAGAGTGAAAAGAGAATAAAAGTGAGGCAATTAAAATACAATAAACTCTTGGTACTTCCCTGGTGGCGCAGTGGTTAAGAATCCGCCTGCCAGTGCAGGGGACACGGGTTCGAGCCTTGGTGTGGGAAGATCCCACATGCCACGGAGCAACGAAGCCCGTGCGCCACAACTACTGAGCCTGTGCTCTAGAGCCCATAAGCCACAACTATTGAGACCGTGAGCCACAACTACTGAAGCCCATGCTCCTACAGCCTGTGCTCTGCCATAAGAGAAGCCACTGTAATGAGAAGCCCGCGCACCGCAATGAAGAGTAGCCCCCCCCACCACAACTAGAGAAAGCCCGTACACAGAAACGAAGACCCAACGCAGCCAAAATAAATAAATAAACAAACTTATTTAAAAAAACCAATAAACTCTTAATTCACAAGGTACAGAAGTCAGATGATGATGGATAATTCAAAACTTCATTTAAGACAAAGCCGGTTAAAATTATGGCATAAAATTGTTTTTACGTAAACTTCAATTAAAATGTTTAAGATTTAGGAATACATTTATAATCTTTTAGATAATGATATTTTTGGACATCAAATACAATAGTTTTCACACACAAAACTTCGCCAGTTGCCAAAAGGTCAAAATGTCTTATTAGGTCATATAAATATTTTCAGCTAAGATGTTTTATTACTGTTATTAAATATTAGAAAAAGAGGCAGATACAAATGTATGTTTCTCCCTTTCTCTCCCTCTCCCTTCCTTAACTAGTTCCTTGTTCTTACAGCCCTAATTCTGAGATGTGGACACTCACAGCCACAGGGTCCTTCTCTTTCCTTGCTATGCAGTGGTAGTAGTTTCAGAGGAAGAAATTTTATAATTATCCAACAGGAGATGCAGGCCTGTATTGCAATATATGAAGTGTGATATTTTTTGGTTACTAGGCAGTTCCAAACAATCTAACCTGCAGATGTTTCACTTAGATATATTAAATTAAAAATTTTTCACAAGTCCTCCAATTTTAAAAGCACGGTTAGTCTTTAAAACTGCTAACCTGCTATGCAGGTTGGACATGCATGCATGTGTAAATGCACACACGAAATTCAATTTATAGTGCAAACTTGAAAAGGTTGATTTCTCTTATCTCTGCCAGCTAAGCAACACATATTTTAAGTGCCTAGCACACTGTAGTAGCTGACAAGGGGACACAAAGTTGTACTGCACATAGCTAACAGTTTCAAAGGATTTGATTCAGAGATGATTTTTTAAAACAATAGAACACTGAAGCATATAATAAATTCCAAAGAAGTTCAGATAACAGTGGTAAAATTTTGCCAAAGAGGTAGATGTTAAGCTGAACCATGAGAGAGAAAGTGCAACTTGAGTGGAGCATTTGTACAAAAAAAGTGTAGAAAAGGCAGGACTGGAGCCTGATTGTGAATAGCCTTGAAGAGTATGACGACGAGTGCCTATTTCTAGCCTCAGGAAGGCCTTATCAGGAAAAGAAGGAGTCTTGAGAGCCAACTTGATTGAGCTGGTATTTTAAGACCATTCAGTCCCTAAAATGACCATTTGCAATATATAAAATAACAGCCAGCATTTAGTAATGTTGTTAGGCATTGCCAGTTCTCACTACTTTCTATACATTAACTCATTTAACTCCTCAAAGCAGCTCTAGAAGGGACTATTACCACCATTTTTATAGATAACCAAAGCATAGAGAGGTTAAATAACTTGCCCAAGATCATCCAGCTAGGAAGTTGCAAAGTTGAAATTTGAACCTACACAAGTCTGGTTCTAGAATCTGAGTCCCTAACTACCCCACGCATGCTTCCTTTCACTGTGGCTACAAAATTTGCCTTTAAATACTTTAATAGACGTTTGTAAAAATATAAGTAATATATATTCAACATATATTTTGGAATATTGTGGTACAGGATTTGTTTCCAGGAAAAGGACCATAATTTATAATAATGTGCCAAACTGGGGAAAAAAAAGAGGTCTCAACTTTCAACTTTCCTCCAGGAACCAATTAGGTCATAAGCCAAGGGTCTCCTGTGGTCTCCTGGGACTCACTGAGTTAAATCATGGTGTCCTTCAGAGGGAAGCAAAAGACATAAAAAGAAATCCATTCAGACCTTTCTCTGATGGTTCTGTGGGTTTTCAAGGCTAGCTCAGGCTTGCCATGGGCTGGCTACATGGGATAATTTTAGCTCCCGGGAGATTTCTCTGGGCTCATCCTTTTCCCTCTCTCGGACTGTCGGGTAATCCTGCAAAGCTAAAAATTGTGGCAGAGCAGTGGCTCTTACACTATGGAAAGCTGAATGATGTCAAGATGTCAGTTACCCCATGTGAGTACCAAGGATGGTTCACAGCCTAAGTAATGTCTCATATATATTTGGCAGTATTTTTTTAAATTATAATTTATCTCCAAAACCCTAGCAGGATATCCATTGACAGATGAATGGATAAAGAAGACGTGGTACATATATAATACAATGGAATATTACTGAGCCATTAAAAAGAAAGAAATGCCTCCTGCAGCAACATGGATGGACCTGGAGATATCATACCAAGTGAAGTTAAGTCAGAGAGAGAAAGACAAATATCATATGATATCACTTATATGTGGAATCTAAGAAAAAAATGATACAAATGAACTTACTTACAAAACAGAAACAGACTTAGAGAATGAATTTATGGTTACCTGGGGGAAGGGTGGGAAGGGGGAATGTATTTATGGTTACTGGGAAAAGGGTGGGGAGGGGGATAGATTGGGAGTTTGGAATTGACATGTACACACTGTTATATTTAAAATAGATAATTAACAAGGAGCTACTGTAAAAAAACAAAAAATAACCCTATCAGGAAATGGCTTACTCATATACTAGAAATTACCAAGTTTAAAGTGATAAAAGTAAACTGTTATACACTGTAAAGCAACTATACGCCAATAAAAATTTTAAAAAACTGTTACGTGATGACAACCTTTAGGAACTTGTCAGGAAAAATTTATGAGTGTCTGAATTTTAATAAATGAGAATACTAAATCACAGTAGTCATTAGAAAATTTGAATTATTAAAATTTTGATAATTTCAATCTCTAAAACCTCTGCCATAGCGCAGAGTTTACTGTAGTAAAGAATATGACTAAGGAACTGGGAAATTTTATGTCATACTAAAGAAAATTCATTAGATCTGACGATACTTTGAGGACATAGCTTACTCAAGAAATAAGCTATAATTTTTGGGTCTCTGAAAACAATTTACTCTTTACAAAAACAAAAAGTATTGCAAATCTAGACAAATATGGGCTGCTAAGGCTTACCTACTAGCTATACATTTTAAAAGAGATAAATTATTTGATGTAAAACATAACTTTGAAAAGAACAGAAAGGATGTTATAAATTCTCACAGGCTATCAATGACAAATCATTACAGAGTGGGAATTAATCAATCAAAGCATAGTCCCTCTGCCCCCAAACCTCAATGAGGATAGTGCTTACACCACAGTCTGACTAGAAGCCATGACCAGACTAGCTCCTTTTTTGTGGCACACTCTTCTGGCTCCGGAGTTCAGCCATCTTAAAGTTCTTCATCTGTTCTCTCCAACAAAAGAGGTTAATAATTTGGCCACTGGGAAAACCTTAAACAATCAGAATGACCCATAGGTGAAACAGACTAACTTAGGAAGTAAATTCTTCATCACCAAGGGTGTTCACAAACAGACTGATAAACAATTGCCAGGGGTGTGGTTGAAGGGATTTAGCTGTCAAGTGGAAACTGAATTAGACTTGCAGTGGTTCTTTCAACCTTGAGAGTCTATGAATCTCTGTTCTTCAGAAGTACTTCATAAAAAACCTAGGGGAGAGACCAGAACCACCACTTCCTTCTTGGGAGGCCCTAACCAGGAGCCCCTCTGAATCAGAACTCATCATAAACACTTAATGGTGGTGTCTCTGGATCCTTGATTTAAAACAAAAACCTAGGATACTTCAAAGCTCTGTCTCAAGGAAACAGAAGAAGGTCCTTCCTACCATTGGGCTGCTGTATATATACTGTTCAATTTACTTCTAAAGCCTGCCAAGGTAGTAGATTTCACTCCCCTCATATATGGAATAAAATGGCAAGAGAAGCATGAGAACACCTGGGGGATTGCCAAAAGGAAAGTTTCTCTAAAAATAATGTCCTTTCAAACTTATGATGGACAATCTAATAATATGAATAAAAATTATTCTATGAATTTATTCCAATGAAATAATAGAACAAGTACACAGAGATGAATGTTGAAGGATATTTATTAAAATGTTTATACCAGTCAAAAAAAATTGTAATCAATCTAAATGTCCAACAAAAAGGGACTGGTTAAATATACTGTGGTACAGTTTTATCTAAAATAATAATATAGATCTACTTTTGACAAGGAAAGATTATCTACATCATAAGTGAAACACAACTCTCAAAAGAATGTTATGATCATGTGTTTGTGGAATTACACATGCATAGAAAGATATACATGCAACAAAATATTATCAGTCCTATAAAGCAAACAAACACATAAACTAAATTTTAAATAAATTACTATTCTCTGACTGGCATTAGATAAATGATAAAGCCTATTAACTGAAAAATAATATATAAATAAAAGAATTACATAGTGTCATATATTTTAATTAGAGTTATTGTTTTGTAAAACCCCTGCTAAGGAGATCATAGTCTGGTTACTCAGTAGAGGAATTTGTGAAGACACACATAGGTAACAGCACACTGGTTCTGGTGCTGGAAAAATTAGAACTCAGCAGTTTGAAACACGTTTCTGCTTTGCTTTCTTTCTTTTTTTTCTCTTTATAAATAATCTTTTAAAAATAATTAGGTAGGGCTTCCCTGGTGGCGCAGTGGTTGAGAGTCCGCCTGCCAATGCAGGGGACACGGGTTCGTGCCCTGGTCTGGGAAGATCCCACATGCCGTGGAGCGGATAGGCCCGTGAGCCATGGCCGCTGAGCCTGCGCGTCCTGAGCCTGTTGCTCCGCGGCGGGAGAGGCCACGACAGTGAGAGGCCCGCGTACCACAAAAAAAAAAAAAAAATTAGGTAAGAACTAGCATCTCATACTGATAATATGAGAAACATATGGATGAATCTGAAAAAAGGTGTTAAGAATTAGTAGAAGAGGTTATGCTCAGAGAATTGGACTCTCAGTTGGTATTACCAGTATGTAGGTATGAAGATGGTGCTAAGTGCCATGCTATAATTGCAAAAATTGAGAATAATTATGTAAATGCTTTATACTAACTGTTGAGGGATGGCTTTTCTGAGCAGATAACATTTAAGCCAAGGTCTGAACAAGGAACAAGCAATTCAAAAATCAGAGGAAAGAGCATTCTGAGCAGAGGGTCTAAGGTGACAATAAAGGAGTAATGTCCCAGGAACTGAAAGGTGAGTAAGGCTGGAATGGCAGTAGCAGAGAGGGAAAGTGGTAAGAACTATAGTTTAGAATGGTGGGCAGGGACTACATCACACAGGATTTTGAAGCTAGGGCAAGGAGTTCAGATTTTATCCTAAATGCAATGGGAAGTCACTGGAGGGTTTTAACTAGAGAAGTGACACGATCTGATTTACATTTTTAAATGATCGCTCTGACTGCTATGTTGATAACAGAATAGGGGAAAAAGAATCAGAGTAGGTATACTAGTTAGGAGGTTGTTGTTTTCCAGGGCTGGGGATATAGTTTTGGGAATCATTGGCATTTGGATAGTATTTAGAGTGAAGAGTTACCTAGAAGCATGTAGAGGACATTCATGACAAAGGCCAGAGGCACTCTGAGAAGTAGAGATCTGTTAGAAGATGATGAACCAGCATAAGGAGCTGTTATATGTCAAGTATGGTATCATGGAAGCTGAGAGAAAAAAAATGTTTCATGGAGGGCATGGCCAATGGTCTCAAACACTAGTGAGGTTTAATAAAATATAAACAAAGAAATGACTACTGTATTTGACAATAAGGAAGTCACTGGTGACTTTGACAATAGCGATCTCAGTAGGTGGTGATGATGGAAGATTAGATGTGACATACATTGTCAATTATTCTGAAGGGTACAGATGATAAATACAAAAGCCTACTTTCCTAGTCCTCTCTTAACACAATGGCAATTCATGTATCACAATATAAGTATTACACATGCAAAATCATCACTCATACAAAATTGTCTCCAAATCTCAAAAGGGAATAAGAGAAGTTCCCTTCTAAGTCTATGGTACAGGGGCAGGAGATTCTCCCTCTTTATGGTCCAAAAATCCAGTGACTGAACAAGTCACTAACTTGTTCTTCAAATTTCTCTTGAAATTAAACCTTCCTTTTTAACCTCAAAACAGTTACCAAGTTAGATTCCTATTACTTTACACATAAATTACTACACCAGTCTCCTAGCTATGGTCTAGGACTCTAGGCCCTTTCTTATTCATCTTGCACCCTGATGCAGATTAATCTTCCCGAAAGCCACTCCATCACATTCCTCAAAGTTTTTCTGTTTGTTGTTTGTTTGTTTTACTGGCTCCCTAACTGCCTATTAAACCCAGTGTAAACTCTTAAGCCTGACATTAGGGCCAGCGCCACTGTACAGAGGTAGCTACTCTGGCTGGGCATTGCCAGATTCTGATGTGAACACTGCCTCTTGAAGTTATACACTGAGATGACCCTGCTTAAGACTCCACCCACCTCTGGTTCTTAATCTCATCTTTTACTGCTCTCTGTGTTCTACCCAAACTGCTGTCTATACCACACTCTGCTCATTTCTCACCCTGTACCACTGCTTTTTCTTTCTGTACTGCTAACTTTAGCCAACCCTCTCCCAACTGCAGGCACTTCCACAGTTACACTAACCCATCCATTTCTTTATAAAAATATTCTTAATATTTCATAGATGTTTATCTCCTAATGGGTTAAGTTCTACATACATTGAAATATTTTTGGTTTCTCATTTATATGTTCCAATCTCATAGGTATGTGTTGAGTGTTTCTGTTTTAAGTGAGAATTGTAAAGGACCTTAGAAATCACGTGGCCTAATCTACCTTACTTCCAGATGAAGAGAGTAAGGTAAAAAGACATTAACTTTCTTGCTTAAAGTTGTCTGCAGTATGCATACTGGAGAAATCCAGGTTTCTTCATTCCTAGTGCAACTTAATTTACACACCATGAGAAGTCTTTAAGCAGAGAATAAAAGACAAAGTTGACTTTAATGACAAGTGCAAAAAATAGTGGCTGTGGCTATAAATGAAAGCAACTTTATATCTGTACTATTATTTTATTAATACTAGTGACATAAATATTTCCACTGTCAGAAGAATACCTTCAAACACAAAAATATTCTTTGTTTTTGTTAGGCAACAACAAAGCTTAAACTGAATTTTAAAAAAATCCTCAGCACTCTATTATGAAAAAGGCAAGTGATCTGTAAACAAACTTATCACGGACTTTTAAAAGCAGCTTTCTAGACGTGTGTGGTTTAAATTCAACCAAGTATTTCTGCGGTACATCTACATTATACAGTAACCACCAAAATTCAAAATTATGATTAAAACAATGAATATTCTGAGGTTCTATCTGAAAAACAAAGTCATGTGTATGTTTTTATAATAATCTAGCTCTTTGAAAATTGGCTATAAATTTTAATTGTCACATAATACAAACAATCAGTTAAACAAAGATGATCATTATCACCTTGAGTTGTGGAGTGTTTTATCAAGTGCTTCCTCATCTTAATTCTCATGATGTAGCATAAAGTAATAGTTAAGAACATGAACTCTGAGGTCAGGCAAACAGTTCTGCTACTTGCTAGTTGTTTGGCTTTGTACAAGTTATAGCGAAACAACCTCTCTTTGCCTTAGTTTTTAAAAAATCTATTAAATGGCAATAATAGTAGTATTGACCTTCAGAGGGTAGTTAATAGGCTGTTATTTGTAAAATATTTAGAATATTGCCTGGCACATAGTGAGCACCATACTGTTTCTTTTTTCTTTTATTTTCCATCTAACGTTTCTTAAATTTAAAATAAAAATAGGGACTTCCCTGGTGGTGCAGTGGTTAAGAATCCTCCTGCCAATGCAGGGGACACGGGTTCGAGCCCTGGTCCAGGAACACCCCACTTGCTGTGGATCAACTGAGCCCGCAAGCCACAACTACTGAAGCCCACACACCTAGAGGCCATGCTCCACAACAAGAGAAGCCACCACAATGAGAAGGCTGCACACTGCAAGGAAGACCCAACACAGCCATAAATAAATAAATTTATTTAAAAAATGAAATAAAACAAAAATAAATGCGATGGCATAGGTTTTTCTTTCATTTTACAGATGAGAAAACTAAATTTGTAAAATCATTTGCCCAAGGTCACAAACAGTATCAGTAAGTAGAGAACCATCTGTAGGAGCCCACTTTCCACTACCAATAGTTCTTAATAATTCTCAATTATGAAAGTTCATTCTTATTTTTCATTGCACACAAAAAAGACTCATTTTTAGGGTAGAGGTTACCCTACCAACTCAGGGCATAGGTTCTAGAAAGATCCTCAGATAGACATATCTTCAAGGATTCCTGGTATTAAAAGAATTTGGACAGCTATTCCTTTCCTTATGTCTCCCAAGTTTAAAGGTTTCTCAATTTAGATATCATGGAAAAGGTCTGGACCATGCAGTTCCAGAAAGAGCAAGAAGATATCCCACTTAGAAACATTATCCTTATAATGCTTGGCAAAACTGTACAATTACATCTGCTTATAAATAAAATGTTTCAATGTTCTGTTTTGTGCATTCAAAACCACTTAGAGTTAATTAAAACCAAACTTGGCCCCTTTGTCATCAAAGAAAAATAAGCAGCTTCTGTGGACAAAACTACAGGGGATAAGTTAAAAAGTGGGGCGAGGTGGGGGGAGTCTTGGCTTTTGTATAGAATTCAGCAATAAGAACTCAAAGGAACCTTCAAGAGTATGTATTTTCATGAATCTATAGATGAAGAAACTGGACTTCAGAGAGTAAAGTGACAGCTCAAACACACAGAGCAATATAATGGTAAAGTGAGGGCTTAAATCAAGATCTCCTATGTATATAAAATGTTAAGAATCCGAGGACTTATTTCCAAGTCTCATCCAGTGTGCCTACCTAAACTCTACTCCCCAATTAGTCATTCTTACAGCTCATCCCCAATTAGATCATTCTTACAGCTCATTCTGTATTGGTTATCTAGCCTGTGAATGTTGATTCTGGTCCTCACTGTAAAACATCTTGATGTTTAATTCCCAATCTCTGTTTTCCTTTGAATTCTAACTGGACTTTCCAGTTTACATGGTTACTATTCTGCAATCCTGACAAAATTTTCTTTGTTTCTCTGCTCATGCAACCACTCTGAACCCTATTTTTCACCACTGAGACATGAGGTGCTTACCTATCTCAGGACTGTTTCCTCAATATCTATTATATCTGATAGGGATTCCTATATGCCATGGCTACCCAAACTAAACCTGACACTTTGAAAGCTGCAAAAGAAGAGTTGTGAATGAGCTGGAAAACCAAAGGGGGAAGGGAAACAGGGGTTAAAAACCTTAACTAAGGAGTACATTGTTAAAACTGTGTATTTTCCAATGGAGAAATTGAAAATCTGCCAACTTTTTTCTAGTCCCTGATTTCAGTTAAATTTCAACTCAGGTGGGAAGCAGACACAGAGGGAAATCCTCTCATAAGCTTCATGTGTTCCTACTGCAATTATTACTCTACTCTAATGGCCGAGTGTCTCTAATTAGATTATAAACTCTAGGCATGCAGGAGCCAGGTCTAACACATCCATCATTCTATTACCAGTGCCTAGGATAGTGCCTGGCGTATAGGAGATGCTCAATGAATACATAAGCAAAATGAAAGAGTGGTTAAAGTGTAGTTATTTAACTAATTAATAAGATCTCAGTTGCAGATCAACTTGAGATCTATGTTAAAGTATGACCAAATCTGAAGAATTCAGGTATTATAGGACAAGTGACCTCAGATTATTAGCCCTATAACAAATGGCAGATTGAAGGTGCCAGGACATCAGGCAATGCACAAGAAGTTCTTTTAGCTTTTATTTTACTACATATTTTTAAAAACAGAATTTAACTTATTCACACTGACATTTTAATAAAGAGTTGTTAAAACACAAACACACACACACACACACACACCACTAAAATGATTATATTCATGTATGTTCCTGGGCCTCAATCATCAGTATCTCAAGAGAATTTGTCTCCTACATTCCAATTTGACAGCCAGTTCTGCCATCTGATAGTGTATTCTCTAAAATGTTGAAAGCGGGTAATTTTTGAGGGTCAGATCTTACAGATATCTTCACACTAAATCTCAGAGAAACCAAAGGAAAAGCCTTGGCTAATTCTCTAATCACTAATTCTCTATCGTTAACAATTAGCACAACTAGTATAACCAATGGAAACGGACTAAAGGAAGGCAGGCTTAGTGATTTGACAGGTGATAATTAGGACTTTCAATTATTTTCAATGCTCCAAAATGTTTCTTAAATTTTTCTAAAACTGCTCGTTTGTAGACATTCTATCAGGCTCAGAACTGGTGTTTTGAAATTTTCATATATATACACAAAAATTTAATTATTGTGAACAAAATCAATACAAAATATTCATTCCATCATTCTTAGATATTTTAAGATTAATAGTATTTTCTAAAGCACTTTGAACTTCTTGAAACAAGGATCTAAATAACGTTAAAAGACAAACGTTCTAGTTCTAAAACTAAAAAAGAACATAAGAGAATTCTGGAAGCATAGAAGGTGCTCCTTTGATATGAGCTATGACAAGCCTGTGTACTCAGAACTCAGCCCATACTGAGTTCCTATGTTCCCTAAATTACTTACAGTTAAGTAATAAGTACTAACCCTTTCCCCAGCTTTGCAAATATTGCATAATAAAAAACAGCAATCACCTACCAATTTGAATTTGTTTACCACAACTATTAAATAAATTACAGTAACAAAAAATACAATGCTATGTAGTTTTTTAAAACACTATCGTAGACTATATTAAAACTTTTAAAAAGGCATATAATTTATGCCATTTAAACTGCTCAGATGATTATATTATAGGTTAAAAGCTTGCATAACAAAGAAATATGGCATTTATGATTAGTATTTACATATCTTCCATCAAAATAATTTTTAACTAAAAGTGCTACATAGGCATAACACAAAAGAAACAACTCTTTATAGTAGTAAAACAATTGGTGAATTCATTTAAAAAAAATTCAATCTAATTTATGCAATACTTACTACTGAATTTTTCACCCAATTGTTAGCAGATAGATATTTTCTAGGCACAGAAGAGTAAATAGAGTTCACCAGAAGCCAAGGAAGGTAAAGCTTGTACTTCACACAATTCTGCAAGGCGACTCTCTTCCCAGAGGACTGTAATTGGCTGCCTTAACAGACATCTCCTTTTCCTCTACAATCCGAATTCCCAACTACACAAAGCCTCTAATACGTAAGTGCCATCCACATTCCCCTCCTGGCTCCTTACCAATTCAACCACAGTAATTTGTGTGGAGATAAGGAAATTTTTAAAGAAAACAATCAGAAAAGAAAAGAAGGATAAGTAACTAAGAATTGTGATCAAAATAAAGAGAAAAAAAGGAGGAAAGGGACAGGGAGAAACAAAATAGACAAAGAAGAAAGAACAAACAGGAAAATAAGACGGGGCGGGGAGGGGGGAAATGTAAAAGGAAAAATAAAGTATACAGAATAAGAGTAGAGTTAGAGGAAGCTGAACAGATGAGGGAGGGAAAAACTTTTCAGGGGAGCCATCACTTTCTGTCCTAATTGTTCCTTAGGCTCTTTTCCTAAACTCCCATCTTTCAAACATTGCAAAGTAGGCTTCCCTGTCTTCTCACACATGTTCTACTAGCACCCCTAAAAGGAGCCCCAAATTTGTTAGGTAGTTGTATACCCATTGATTAAAAACATTTTAAAGTAGAAAAGGCCAATTCAATCTGGATTTTAGTTCACAATAGTGTTCAAAAGGTACAGAGCTTCAATTTAGTGAGCATAAACTATTAACTGTAACCTAGGCAAGTTGCTCTTAATTATTTCTCTGGTAACTAAGAGATGATTTATTGTTTGATAACCATATTGCTTATAATAATTTTTCTGTTGGTTTTAGATAAATGATCTTAAAGATTAATTTTTCTAAAGGACACATAATATGCCAAAATTATAACTGTGAATTTTAAACTTGAAATATTAAAATTTTATGTTCTTCTATAGAACTGTGATGTCTAAACTGTGGCCTAACTTCGAGGAAAAAACTGGCTTTATGATCAAGTAGATGTAAATTCAAATACTGAGTGAATCTAGGCAACTTAAAATAATTCTTTGAGAAATTTCTGAGAAAAAAAAGACTGCCCTTTGATCTTTGGCATACACTGCTATGGTAGGAATTATCAAATTAAATTTCAGTTATTATTTAACCTTAAACAGCAAACCTCATGTGGTTGACAAATATTTATTTATTTATTGACAAATATTTAAAAACCCACTATAAATTCACTGCTCTTTATGATCAGAAGACATTCTTAGTAAAGTTTTCATACAAAGGGCCAGAATATAAATTAAGTAATTATTGATTTCAGGCTGTATTTCCTTCATAATGTATTTGATTCAAGGAATGTCATGAAGCATAAAACCTTCCCATCTCCAGAAATGAAATGAGGTTATATACAACATAACTGATGGTCAAAGTGAAAATTAAAATTCATGTAAAGATCTGAAAATAAAATTAACCTTTAATAACTATTTCATAACTGCAATATGTAAAACATTCACTGCAGAATTTGATTTTACTGTTTTCACAAAGACAGTAGGATCCAGTGAGGACAGTCCTGGGCAAGTTCAGGCATGTCACTTAATTTCTTCTTTATACAATGATAATGGTTAAGTGTCAGGGGAGAAAGGAACTTCTTCCCTTTACCTGGGTTGGGTCTCTGTACACAGGGAGAGCAGGACTTTACCACAACTCTTATCTTCCACCAAGGAACATACTGGGGAGAAATGCATGATTTCTATATTCATCCATTTTATGAATTCTTCCACAAGGCCAGTAGGATGGTTGACATGACTGGTTTGATTTTGGTAGTCACCGTGCTATTTCCAGTCAAAATGGAGTAACAGGGACTTGATTTACCCACACACCTAAACCACAACAAAATACAAACAACTGTTTCCAGACACTGGACAACAGACAGTGTAAGACAGTGATCTCTGAGAGAAAAATAAACAGGTGAGCTCTAAACTGCCCAACTTTAATGCCTGGAGAAAGTTTCCAGGCTGAAGGACAGGGAAGAAGAAGGCAGATGGAATCCAGCAGTCTCCCTGAATCAAGCACAAAAGAACTAAGGGAAAGGGAAGTTAGGTGGCTAGAGTCACAGGGCAGAGTACCAGACAAGGGAGAGTAGCACAAAGAAGGTAAGCTCAGGAGAAATAGAGAAGGAGTGAAAGAAAGAAACTGTCAACCTGGAATTTCTGAAAAACAAACAAACAAACAAAAACCTTAGACCCAGAAAAGCTGAAACAAGTTCATCACCAACAGACCCTCACTACCAAAAATGATAAAGGAAATCCTGTTGTCAGAAAGAAAATTAAATCATTTGGAAATCTGGATCTACACAAAGAGAACTGGAAATCATAAATAAGCAGGTAAATAAAAAATAATTCATTATTTGTTTTTAAATCACTTTTAAATAGAACTATTTAAAGGAAATGTTGAAGTATTTGAAGGTAAACTGTGACAAAGTAATTATTGCATACTTTAAACTACTGAAAAAACAAACAAAACATACCCCCATAAAACTAATTATAATTAATAAGTTAACAAAGGAGATAAAATGAAATTATTCCAAAAAAACCCCCAAACTATCAATCCAAAAGAAGACAGAAAAAGAAGGATAAAGGAACAAAGACCAGATGGGACAAATAGATAGCAAATAATAAGATGACAGATTTAATCTCATCCATATCAACAATAACCTAAAAAGTGAATGGTCTAATTAAAAAGCAAGGATTGGGCTTCCCTGGTGGCACAGTGGTTGAGAGAGTCTGCCTGCCGATGCAGGGGACACGGGTTCGTGCCCTGGTCCGAGAGGATCCCGCACGCCACGGAGCGGCTGGGCCCGTAAGTCATGGCTGCTGAGCCTGCGCATCTGGAGCCTGCGCATCCGGAGCCTGTGCTCCGCAGCGGGAGAGGCCACAGCAGTGAGAGGCCCGTGTACCGCAAAAAAAAAAAAAAAAAAAAAAAAGTAAGGATTATCAGATTGGTTAAAAAAGCAAGACACAACTGCATACTACCTATAAGAAATCCATTTTGAATATAAAGACACAAATAAGCTAAAAGTGAGTGCTAACACTAGCCAAAAGAAAGTTGGAGTGGCTACAGTAATCAGATGAAACAGATTCCAGAGCAAATGAACTTGCAAGTGATAATGGTGGCCATTTCATAATGATAATGAGGCCAATCCATCAAGTACCTAAGAAAATAGCTTCAACAAGTATAAAGTAAAAATGATAGAACTGTAAGAAGAAACAGACACATCCACAATTATATTTGAGATTTCAACATCTGCTTTTTCAATAATCAATAGAACAAGTATCAGAAAATCAGTAAGAACATAAAAATCTTGAACAGTACCATCAACTTGACCTAACTGCATTTACATAACACTCCACTCAACAAAAGAAGAATACACACCTTTACTAGGTACACCTACAACATTTACCAAGACAGACCATATTCTAGGCCACAAAACAAGTCTCAATAAATTTAAATAGTTTTAAATCATCCAAAGTGTATTCTCCAACCATAATGGGATTAAATTAGAAGTCAGTAAGAGAAAGATAGCTGGAAAATCTCTAAATATTTTGGAAGTAAATAACTGGTGTGATTTCAACAGTCACTGGACCACCTCTTTACTCCGAAGTGAGGTTTCCAAGTTTATGGACTGAATTGTGTCCCACACACCTCCCCCCACCCCCAAACTCATATGATGAAGCCCTAACCTCCAATGTGACTGTATTAAGAGACACGGCTTTTAGAAGGCAATTAATGTTAAATGAGGTCATCAGGGTGGGGCCGTAAACCAATAGGATTGGTGGCCTTACAGGAAGCGGAAAAGAGAAATCTCTCTACCTCTCTTCCTTCCCCTCCCACCTCCCCTCTTTCCAAGCACATGCACCAAGGAAAGACCATAAGGGCTTCCCTGGTGGCACAGTGGTTAAGAATCCGCCTGCCAATTCAGGGTACATGGGTTCAAGCCCTGGTCCAGGAAGATCCCATATGCTGTGGAGCAACTAAGCCTGCACTGCACAACTACTGAGCCTGTGCTCCAGAGCCCAAGAGCCACAACTACTGAAGCCTGTGCGCCTAAAGCCTATGCTCTTCAACAAGAGAAGCCACCGCAATGAGAAGCCTGTGCACCACAACGAAGGGTAGCCCCCACTCTCTGCAACTAGAGAAAGCCTGCATGCAACAACAAAGACCCAATGCAGCCAAAAATAAATTAATTAATTAATTTTAAAAAAAGGGAAGACCATATGACCACACATCAAGAAGGCATCCATCTACAAGCCAGGAAGAGAACACTTACCAGAAACCAAGTCGGCTGGCACCTTGATCTTAATACTTTCCAGCCTCCTTAACTGTGTGAAAATGAAATTCTGTTGATTAAGCCACTCAGCCTATGGTATTTTGTTATGGCAGCCCAACGTGACTAACACATCAAGGATAAAAGCCAGGAATCTGCCTCTATATTTCCTGTTCTTTGCTGAAACTCAGAGGGTGTAGTCCTGCACCTTGTTCCAGATTTCTAGATAAGGCATGCTGGAGCCAGTGCTTAAAGCCTACATGTTCTCAATTAATAAAAGAGGGAGTAAAAAATACCAGGCATAAATGGGTTTCCAGAATCCTTGCACTTGGAGAACCATAGGATGCATGCCTGGTTTAATAAAGTGATACTCTATTTCTCATCCATTGATACCATCAATCATGTGTGTATATACTTGCAGTTGGAAAGGAGAAATGGTAATTAGTACTATGAATCCCTAGCAATTATAACTATCCAACCATCTTACATAATTGTGATGATCAGAAGTGAGGTATGCCAAACACTGATTCATTAAATTAATCTTACTCAAAGGAAAAGAAACCCCTTCTGTTCGAGGGCATGGCTACTTAATGAAGTCAAGGTGGGGGCAAGGGGAGAAAACTGAGAAAAGAGTGAGGAATAAGGGGAAAAGAAAAACAAAAGTAATGATAAATACATGTAGAATTCACTAAGTCCAACATCATATTCTACTCCCCCCTACTACCTATACATCTCCAAACCCAAATCTGCTCTTTCTCTTGAGTTCCCTATATAGTCTAACATTATCAATGCTTAACTGCCCAAGCCAAAAATTTGGCAATGGAGTCCTATAAACGGCACCTCCTAAACAGCTCTAGCCACTTTTCTCCCTCACTCTATAGCCCCTACCTATACTACCAATGGCCATATGGGGACTTCCCTGGTGGTCCAGTGGTTAAGACTCTGCATTTCCACTGCAAGGAGCATGGGTTAGAACCCTGGTCAGGGAAATAAGATCCTGCATGCTGCATGGCGTGCCCCCAAAAACTAATAAATAAAAAAATAAAATAAAGAAACCATTAAAAAATACATACTTAAAAAAAATGGTCATATGTTACACACTAGTGTGTATAAAATAGATAACCAACAAGGACCTACTGTACAGCACAGGGAACTATACCCAATATTATGTAATAACCTATAAGGGAAAAGAATCTGAAAAAGAATATACATATATATATATATGTATAACTGAATCACTGTGCTGTACACCTGAAACTTACATGATATTGTAAACTATACTTCAATAAAAATTTTTTAAAAAATAGCCATATGTTAAAAAATACCTCCTGTAAAATGTTGTAAAAATAAATATATATGTATTTCACCAAGAGTGAACCCTAATGTAAACTATAGACTTTTGGTGACGATGTGTCAATATAGATTCATCGATTGTAACAAATGTACCACTGTGTCATGGGGTATTGATAGTGGGGGAAGTTGTGCATGTGTGGGGAACAGGGTGTACATGGTACTCTGTACTTTGTGCTGAGTCTTGCTGTGAATCTAAAACTTCTCTCTAGGGACTTCCCTGGTGGTCCAGTGGGTAAGACTCTGAGCTCCCGATTCAGGGGTCCTGGGTTCGATCCCTGGTCTGGGAACTAAATCCCACATGCATGCCGCAACTAAGAAGTCTGCATGCCGCCACTAAGAAGTCCACATGCTGCAACTAAAAAAGATTCCGCATGACGCAACTTACACCCAGGGCAGCCAAAATAAATAAATGAATATTAAAAAAAAATAAAACTTCTCTCTAAAAAAAGTTTATTAATTAAAAAATATTTCCCTTCTATAAAATGCCAGAAAAATATTCTTGGTGTTTTTGTTTTTACTTTCTGCAGATTTAAAAAATAAAAATCAATACTGAAAATAATCTATTCACTTATCCCAAAATTGTACTTAAGAAGTTTCCCTCAGGAAGCATGAACTATGAAGACAAAAACAAAAATTACAGGGGCTTCCCTGGTGGCGCAGCGGTTGAGAGTCCGCCTGCCGATGCAGGGGACGCGGGTCCCTGGTGGCACGGTGGTTGAGAGTCCACCTGCTGATGCAGGGGACGCGGGTTCGTTTCCCGGTCCGGGAAGATCCCACATGCCGCGGAGAGGCTGGGCCCGTGAGCCATGGCCGCTGAGCCTGTGCGTCCGGAGACTGTGCTCCGCAACGGGAGAGGCCACAACAGTGAGAGGCCCGCATACCGCAAAAAAAAAAAAAAAATTATAGTAGAAAGCAACATAAGAAGCACAAAAGAAAATTATCAAAGCTCAGATGAGCTATCACTGTCCCAGGATCAAAAAAAAAAAAGACGTTCTGTACAAACTTAAATTAACATAGTTTATGTTTTATATTAAAGCATTTTAATGCCTGATAAGTATGAATATATTTAAGTCTTCAGGGTCTAAAAAAATGTGTAAGTTACTGAAAGAAGGGAGAAACACTACTTCTGCAACATTATTTGCTATTTAACTTGTATTACAGGTAAAAAGTTAAGTGACTGAGGGAAGCACAGTTCTTATTATAACTGATATTCTCAAAGTCTACTGACAATAATATTGTTTCTCATATAACCTCTGGTGCTGAGCTTCTTGGACAAAATTCCCCTGGACTAGACTACTGAATACCTATGTTGAATTCTGTATTTTGAGAATGTGCCAGAGTAAGAGTCCTTAATGAACAGTACAGTGCAGTATATTGTATAATGATGGCTTTCAGCATTCTATAAATACAGCAGTCTTGGAAATATCAATTTAATGCCAGTCAGATTTGTTTATAAAAGAACCCACCTACAGGAAATAAATAAGTTTCACTTACAAACTGAAGACTGCTTGGACACCTTTCTCTGGTCTGTGGTTGTGGATCCATCATGCAACTATAACACTACTATTTACAATGCTATAATAACAGCTGACACTTCCTAAGCACTTACTATATGCCAGATACTGTGATGATTATTTTATCTTATTTAATCTTCACAACGATACTGAGAATACATCACACTGTTTTACCTCCAAAAATAGCCTGATTATATATGGGATGGTCATTCATATATAACCACTATTGTTCATTCATCAAATCTAAGATATCATTAATTTTAAGATACATGACTATTTTATCTTTCATTAAGAAAGAAAAATCTGCCAATTTAACTACAGTGTGCATCAAAGTGTAAGAAACAAATTTCTTTCTGATTTCAAAGACTTAAAATATAGAAAATGTGCATGCTAAAATCAACTAAATATGGTAATCCTAAAATTATAAGTTTAATCAGAATCTGATTTAAATGCAGTATTTCTTAATAGACCTGAAAACAAAGTAAGCTAACTAACTGAAAGCTTTTCAGCCTCTTTTGAGAAGAAATCCAACCTTGGAGAATGAAATCATTTCGCCAACAAACTTCTTAACTGAATGGGAAAAAAAGAGAGAGAGCTACAGCTGCAGGTGTTCATATGAACTGCATTCATACTTTATGCTTATATATTTTTAGTCAAACTATGTACATTCATTATTCAAAGTAAAAACGCCTTCATCAAAGTGTGTGTTTAACAGTGACTGGTTAATCTATATTGTAATAAAAGGGTGAAATAAGACTGGATATTTATAGTTTCGTGGTTAAGATCATGATTAACAGACAATCTGAATCCTGGTTCTGCTGCTAATAACGATGTAGCCCAAAGGAACTTATTAAGTCTCTCTAAACTTTACTTTCCTGAAAAATGGAGGTAATACCTATTTCATAGCATCAATGATTTCATGAGGTAACAGTATGTTGTATTGGACAACATGGCATACAGTAAGCAGTTTTATATAATACATAGTCTTACTGTTCCTTATAACTTTTTTTTTTTTTTTTTTTTGCCGTACGCAGGCCTCTCACTGTTGTGGCCTCTCCCGTTGCAGAGCACAGGCTCTGGACGCGCAGGCTCAGCGGCCATGGCTCACGGGCCCAGCCACTCTGCAGCATGTGGGATCTTCCCGGACCGGGGCACGAACCCGTATTCCCTGCATCGGCAGGCGGACTCTCAACCACTGCGCCACCAGGGAAGCCCCTTACTGTTCCTTAATAAGCCAAAGTATCTGGATAGAAATTTTCAATAGTTCTAGAATCTTGTGGTTTGGAATCCCAGCTGCACATTGAACAAACTGGAGAGTTTTAAAAACAAAGTATAAGACAAAACAAAAAAACAGAAACAAAACCCAGGGACACATCCAAGACTGGATATTATATTCTTATAAAAGCTCCCTATGTAATTCTAATGTCATTTTAATGCAACAAGGATTGAGAACCACTGTTCTAATTGGAAGCTTGAGGCTAAGCAAGGGGAGAAAATGAGGATATTAGGTAAGGTGGTACATGGAGAAAATAGTGGTGACATACGAAAAGAAAGAGACCCGCTTTAACATATGTACACTGGAGTTACATTTTCAGTTATAGCTGTGAATTTTCAAATATCCATTTATAATATGTAACTGAGGTAGAAGTGGTTCTCAGACTGGGGTCTGTGGACATTCTGGGGATCTGACAGCTCTTTCTCCAAATTTAACACGTGATTTATTTTCAATGAAAATCTCAAAAAATGAGCAGAAACCTAGCCTGGAACGTCGTGGACAATGATAATCAAGGATTGCCTTATAATGTCAGTGCTATATTCATATGTACTATTATGATTTACATTTACAGTTTTGCTGGTGTTTAAATAACACGACTTTAACAGCTCTAGGCTAGTGAGAGAGGTGGACTTAACACAGATGATGTTTCTGTATTGTGTGCAAAATGGTGGCCTGGGGTACCAACAAAAGTTGACAATGAGTCAGATGGGACAAGCAAATATCAAGCCATAGTACGGTAGGCATGTTCATCTCAGAAGGACTTGGCCCATAATACCAATCATGATAGTCACATTTTGACCAGTAACTTTGTAACACATCATAATGACTTAAAGTTTACTGGTTCTACAGTTTTATTTGCACTTAGTTTTTAATTTTTTAAACTTTTTTAATATTTTAATTTTATTGGAGTATAGTTGATTTACAATGTTGTGTTAGTTTCAGGTGTACAGAAAAGTGATTCAGTTATACAGATACATATATTCATTGTTTTTTAGATTCTTTTCTCATATAGGTTATCACAGAATATTGGATAGAGTTCCCTGTGCTATACAGTAGGTCCTTGTTGGTTATCTACCTTATATATAGTAGTGTGCGTGTGTTCATCCCAAGCTCCTGATTTAACCCTCTCCCCCATGTTTCCCCTCTGGTAACCATAAGTTGTTTTCAATATCTATAGGTCAGCTTCTGTTTTGTAAATAAGTTCATTTGTATCTTTTTTTAAATTAAATTCCATATATGAGCGATATTGTATGATATTTGTCTTTCTCTGACTTACTACACTTAGTATGATAATCTCTATGTTGCTGCAAATGGCATGATTTCATTCTTTTTTATGGTTAAGTAATATTCCATTATATATATGTACCACACCTTTTTTATCCATTTCTCTGTTGATGGACATTTAGGTTTCTTCCATGTCTTGGCTATTGTAAAAAGTGCTGCAATGAACATTGGGGTGCATGTATCCTTTCGGATTATGGTTTTCTCTAGATATGTGCCCAGGAGTGGGATTGCTGGATCACGTGGTAGCTGTTTTTTTTTTTTTTTTTTTTTAACATCTTTATTGGGGTATAATTGCTTTACAATGGTGTGTTAGTTTCTGCTTTATAACAGAGTGAGTCAGTTATACATATATATATGTTCCCATATCTCTTCCCTCTTTGTCTCCCTCCCTCCCACCCTCCCTATCCCACCCCTCCAGACAGCCACAAAGAACCGAGCCGGTTTCCCTGTGCCATGCGGCTGCTTCCCACTGGCTATCTACCTTACGTTTGTTAGTATATATATGTCCATGTCTCTCTCTCGCCCTAACACACCTCACCCTTCCCCCTCCCCATATCCTCAAGTCTGTTCTCCAGTAGGTCTCTGTCTTTATTCCTGTTTTACCCCTAGGTTCTTCATAACATTTTTTTTTCTTAAATTCCATATATATGTGTTAGCATACGGTATTTGTCCTTCTCTTTCTGACTTACTTCACTCCGTATGACAGACTCTAGATCTATCCACCTCATTACAAATAGCTCAATTTCGTTTCTTTTTATGGCTGAGTAATATTCCATTGTATATATGTGCCACATCTTCTTTATCCATTCATCCGACGGCGGGCACTTAGGTTGTTTCCATCTCCGGGCTATTGTAAATAGAGCTGCAATGAACATTTTGGTACATGACTCTTTCTGAATTGGTAGCTGTTTTTTAAGGAACCTCCATACTGTTCTCCATAGTGGTTGTACCAATCTACATTCCCAACAACAGTGTAGGGAGGTTCCCTTTTCTCCACATCCTCTCCAGCATTTATTGTTTGTAGACTTTTTGATGATGGCCTGCATTTAGGTTTTAAAAATCATTTTGGTTTTATAGTTGCATGAGGTCTCTAAGAAAATTATACTGAGTTCATTTTTCTACAATGTAATTAAAAAATAACTTATGTCAGCTGGTTCAAAAAAATTTTTTCCCCTTAATTAGTTGTGGGGAGTCCTGGAAGAAAGACTGAATGGATTCAAATCTCAGTTCCATTATATAAGGAGGAGGCTTTCAACTTTTCATAAAATCTTTAAGATCTCTTTCTCTCTCTCAGGTATTATTCTGAAGTTGGCAAAAAGTCATACTTGGCACACCTGTCAGAATGGCTATTATCAAAAAGACAACAAATAACAAGTGTTGGTGAGGATATGGAGAAAAGGGGACCCTCGGGCACTGTTGGTGGGAATGTAAATTGGTACAGCCACTATGGAAAACAGTATGGAGGTTCCTCAAAAAACTAAAAATAGAACTGCCATATGATCCAACAACTCCACTCCTGGGTATTTATCCAAAGAAAACAAACACACTAATTGGAAAAGATATATGCACCCCTATGTTCACTGCAGCATTATTTACTATAGACTAGATATGGAAGCAACCCAAGTGCCCAGAGGAATGGATAAAGAAGCTATGGTTTATATATACAATGCAATATTACTCACAAAAAAGAATGAAATTTTGCCATTGTAACAACATGGATGGACCTAGAGGGTATCATGCTAAATGAAATAAATCAGAGAAAGACAAATACTGTATGATCTCAGTTACATATGGAATCTAAAAAACAAAACAAATGAGCGAACATAACAAAACAGAGTCATAGATATAGAGAACAAATTGCCAGAGTGGAAGGGGGTTGGTTGCCAAAGTGGAAGGAGGTGGGGGGAGAAAAGAAATAGGTCATGGGTATGAAATATACAGTGTGGGGAATATAGCCAGTAACTATATAATATCTTTGGTATGGTGACATATCATAACTAGACTTATCATGGTGATTATTTTGAAATGTATAAATACCAAATCACTATGTTGGTGCAACAGGAACTAATATAGTGTTGGATGTCAACTGTACTTCAAAAACAAAAAACTAATGCACTCATAGAAAAAGAGATCATTGTGGTTACCAGAGGCAAGGGGTGGGTGAAGGGGGAATTGGAAGATGGTGGTCAAAAGCTACAAACTTCCAGTTATAAGGTAAATAAGTACTAGGGATGTAATGTACAACATGATAAATATAATGAACACTGCTGTATGTTACATATGAAAGTTGTTAAGACAGTAAATCCTAAGAGTTCTCATCACACAAATAAAGGTTTTTTTCCCCTGTTCTTTAATTTTGAGATGATGGATGTTCACTAAAGTTATTGTGATAATCATTTCATGATGCAGGTAAGTCAAATTATTATGCTGTACACCTTAAACTTATACAGTGCTGTGTGTCAATTATATAGAGAGAGTATGATCCTATTTTTGTTTAAAAAGAGTTTTAAGGGCTTCCCTGGTGGTGCAGTGGTTGAGAGTCCGCCTGCCGATGCAGGGGACATGGGTTTGTGCCCCGGTCTGGGAAGATCCCACATGCTGCGGAGCGATTGGGCCCATGAGCCATGGTCGCTGAGCCTGCGAGAGTTTTAAGACATCTAATATTATATATACTTATATGAGGACAGGAGAAACAGTAAAGATACATGCACAAAACTATAGATACTGTTTATCCCTGGGAAAGTAGGCATAGGAAGAGGTAAGGAGTTTTCCCTATTTGTTTATACACTTTTTGTTTGTTTGAATTTTGTTTCAAACACCATGTACTATTACTGTAATTTTTTAATCAAATTTTTCAAAACTGGGGGAGGGGGCAGTGAGAATCTAATAAAGATACATGCCTTTAAAGGCTTTTAAAATCACAGAAAAGAAATACCTACCATAAAAACTAGAGCATTACCAACTTTTTACTTTGCTAGATATTTTTTAAAAGACTATTGAAATAGAGAACTCCTAAAATGACTAATTATATATAAAACTTTAAGACCTCTATCTTGTATAAACTTTCCAAGACAGAACAATATTATTTAATAACAGCTCAAATATATATACAGTGATTAAGGGAAAAATATTGAGTATCTACCATACACCAGTGTTTCTCAAATTTTAATTTTTCTAAGTATTATGGTAGACAGAGTAATGACCCCCCCAAAAATGTCCATGTCCCAATCTCTGGAACCTGTGTATGTAACTTTACATTGAAAAGGAACTTTGAGAATGTGATTAAGTTAATCTTGAGATGGTGGGGGAGGGGGTCCCTGAATTATCCTGGTATGCCCAACAGACACAAATCCTTATAAAAAAGAGGCAGGAGGTAGAGGTGAAAGATGATGCTACATTGCTACCTCTGAAGACTGGTGAAGGGGCCATGAGCCAAGGAAAATAGGAGGCCTCTAGAAAGCTATAAAAGTCAAAGAGACAGACTTTCCCCTAAAGCCTCCAGGAGGAAGACAGCCCTCTGGACCCATTGTAAACTTCTGACCCCAGAACTGTGAGACCATGAATGTATGTTGTTTTAAGCCATAAAGTTGTGGCAATTTCTTACAGCAGAAATAGGATCCTCATACAAGTATCATCTTAGGAGCTTGCAGAAAATGTATATTCCCAGGTCCTACTCCCAGAGATTCTGACTCAGGAGGTCTGCATGTTTAAAAAGAAAGCTCTATGCCTCTGATGCAGGTGATCTCTGAATCATACTCTGAGAAACAGCACTTTAGATCATACATTAAAATAAATACCTCACAGGTAAAAAGAATCACATCTAAATTTTAATGGGGAAAACTAGCAGAATATTCAAAATGTATTTATTTGACCTGTGGAATAATGAGACCTTTCTCAGCTTGAAAAGAGAAAAAATACACACAAAGGAAAATATTGGCAGATTAAAATGTTTTAAATCTAAATTTTATATATTTCTTTTTATATTTCTTAAAGGTAAAAAGTAGAAGGGGACTTCCCTGGTGGTGCAGTTATTAAGAATCCACCTGCCAACGCAGGGAACACGGGTTCGAGCCCTGGTCCGGGAAGATCCCACATGCCATGGAGCAACTAAGCCTGCGAGTCACAACTACTGAGTCTGCGTGCCACAACTACTGAAGCCTATGAGCCTAGAGTGCGTGCTCTGCAACAAGAGAAGCCACCACAATGAGAAGCCCGTGCACCGCAACGAAGAGTAGCCCCCCACTCGCCGCAACCAGAGAAAGCCCATGCACAGCAACGAAGACCCAATGCAGCCAAAAATTAATAAATAAAATAAATTTATAAAAAAAGGGAAAATATTTCTATACTATATGGTTGACAAAGTGTTCCTATTTATATTATATTATTCTATATGCTATTTTAATTAAACTTACTATTTCAAAAGTTGAAAAGAGAAAGAATTCACATAAGGTGAAATAAAAAGAGTAAACACATAGAGAGGAATGTTTACTCTCTCTAGAGAGGATGTTTAATCAAAGAAATACCAATTAAAACCATGTTGAAAATCCATGTTTTATCTACTATAATAGTAAAGTTAAAAAAAAATTTTTTAAATTATCTATTAAAAATGGTTTGAGTGATGTTATGTCAACATGATGGAATATCCAACAGCCATTAAAATAATATTTAGAAAAATGCAAAATCCATTAAGTTAAACAGCAATACATACAATTTTATATTTAAGACTTTTTTCAATAATGTATAAACTGATATAAAGATGATCTGAAACAATGACAATATAAAAAACTATAATAAGTTTGCTAAAGTTTGCTAAAATAAGCTCTCTAAAGCTTCTGAAGATTTTCAAATACTTTACTTCTTAAAAGCAAAATTAGAAAGAAAAATAGTACTATCTATCTATCTTTTTACTTTCACCGTCATTTCATAAAAGAAATAACAAAAATTTAACATGATCCAGAAAAAGGAGTCTCTCTTGAGAAAGGCTGCCATCTTTGCCATGGACAAATGAAAAGCTTATGTTAGACTAGCACAGGTCTGAGGACCAGTCTTTGGGAACCACTACTACTACCCTGAAAACTACTGGACTTCAGGCCCTGTGTGAATAGTATCCAAGAGCCCAACTACAGTTCTCTGGGGGTTCTTCCTCTTTCTCTCTCTACTGCTCCCACTTCAATCAGCCTGAGAAGCTTATCTATCATTTGAAGGAGCAATGATAGGGAGGGTAGAGACCATGTTCCACAAAAGTGGAAAACTGCCAATTCTAAAAAAAAGGGGGCAATGGACCAGAAGTCAATGAGAAAGATAGCTTGCCAAAAAGAAAATGAGATGATGTAATAGCACCAAGAAAGAATACCCACTGGTTCCTTCAGTGATCCAACCAGTTGAAGCAGGGAGACAATGCCACCCTTTTAACCATTTGTTTGTTCAAGTGGATTCAATTCATTAACCTCTGTGCAAATGTGGGGAGATCAATTATTTTGAATGGAAGTTGCAGTTTAGTTGTAAATGACTATTGTAAAGATATCACCTTGCTATACATAAGGTTGGTAAGAAAAGAAACAATACTTTTTTCTCTCTAATTTTTTTCCTCAAAGGCATTTCATATTGCTCTATTTCCCCTTTAAAATGGGTAACTCTGCCAAAGACAGTATCCTTTGATAAAGATAATGATCAAGCAGGGGGATTTAATGCTAATGTAATGCTTTTAATTAACGTTTTATTGGATAACTCTGTGGTCATTATCGTCAACTTCAATCAGCCAAGTACAGGATATTTCCTAGAACCAGATTAAACTGGTTTTAGTTCAGCCAGTATACACACAATTAGCACTATCGTCAGTTGAGCATAGCTATAATCATCAAGCAATTATTTACTGTTATATTATTTCAAAATCATCTGTTTAGAAGATAAACTTGCCAACATGCTTTAATTCCATATTTAACTTAGATCTTTTACCTAAATTTTGATAGCTAAATAAATCTTAACACTAACATTTATACTTGTAACAGATCTTGAAATTGACAGATCTCTCAATAAAACACAGAACAAATGAAAAAAACTTTATAGTAACTTGCAAAAAGTATGACAATGCTATACTCGAAGTCAGAAGATCTGGATTCTAATTTCAGCTTTGTCATGAACTGGTTCCAAGACTTTGGGAAAGGTCAATTAAACACAAACTCATTTGTAAAATGAAGGAATGTGAAACTAGATGGCCCCTTCTAATTTAAATAATATCTGATTCTACATGTGCCAATTTTTGGAGTTATAAAATACTATCATCCTATTTACTGTCAGTACCACTTTGTCCACAAGCACAGACTGATCCTGGTACATCTAGCCTACCACAAACTAAAAATAATCATGGGGGTGCTGGTCAGAGTACAAAACTTGTCCCAACTACAGTTGTTTTTGCTTTCTGTGACTCAAAATCTTAGAATTATCTATGCCTCCTCCCTTTCTCCCGCCTCCAATAAGTAAGTCTGACTGCTTCTATTAACAATCTCCCATATCTGATCCCTCACCATTCCCAGTTTGGCCAGAGCGTTGGTTGCATAAAGAGAAGCAATGAGAGATGAGGTAAAATAAGGACGCTATCTGTCATTAATGCCCTTCATGCATCCAATGGTCTGGCTCACCTGATCTTATTCTCTCCCAGAGCCACCTCAAGATATCCCACTCCTTTGTATTCCACTGAATCACTATAATTTTCTTGTTTCCAGCACTCCCCTCCTGGCAAGCCTCATAGCCCCACCTCAGTTGTTTTAATCATTCTCTCCAACTATTCCAGTACTCTTAAAGCCACACCATGGAAAAACTTTGTGGTAAGGAGGTGATTCATCCTTTGTGCTCCAACTCTCCTAATACTCTTACTGCTTTTCCATTCTTGATACCCCACTAATTTACCAATGAGTCCCAAAAATTATAGCTAGTGACTCAAAAATCACTTCAACTAACATTTTTTTTTTTTTTTTTTTTTTTTCAGTACGCAGGCCTCTCACTGTTGTGGCCTCTCCCGTAGCGGAGCACAGGCTCTGGACGCACAGGCTCAGCGGTCATGGCTCACGGGCCCAGCTGCTCTGCAGCATGTGGGATCTTCCCGGACCGGGGCACGAACCCGCGTCCCCTGCATCGACAGGCGGACTCTCAACCACCGCGCCACCAGGAAAGCCCTCAACTAACTTTTTTAAAACTGCATTTTAAAGGTTCAAATCTCACCATTTATACAAGGCTTCTCAAATATTCTTTGGAAGAGTTTTAAAATTTTCTTCATAAAGAATTTGCTATTAAGTTCATTCAAAATTAGATTTGTTTTTACACTTGTGCATGGGTTTTTAAAATTACATTTTCTAACAATCTCTACTCTTATGAAGTTAAAAATTTAACTTTACCACTTGATCAAAGTTCTACAGATTAAAAGAACAGGGTATGATATGATCCGGCAATCCCACTACTGGGCATATACCCTGAGAAAACCATAATTCAAAAAGAGTCATGTACCACAATGTTCATTGCAGATCTATTTACAATAGCCAGGACATGGAAGCAACCTAAGTGTCCATCGACAGATGAATGGGTAAAGAAGATGTGGCACATATATACAATAGAATATTACTCAGCCATAAAAAGAAACGAAATTGAGTTATTTGTAGTGAGGTGGATGGACCTAGAGTCTGTCATACAGAGTGAAGTAAGCCAGAAAGAGGAAAACAAATACCATATGCTAACTCATACAGATGGAATCTTAAAAAAAAAATGGTCCTGAAGAACGTAGGGGCAGGACAGGAATAAAGATGCAGACGTAGAGAATGGACCTGAGGACACAGGGAGGGGGAATGGTAAGCTGGGATGAAGTGAGAGAGTGGCATGGACTTATAAATACTACCAAATGTAAAATAGATAGCTAGTGGGAAGCAGCCGAATAGCACAGGGAGATCAGCTCGGTGCTTTTTGACCACCTAGAGGGGTGGGATAGGGAGGGTGGGAGGGAGATGCAAGAGGGAGGAGATATAGGGATATATGTATATGTATGGCTGATTCACTTTGTTATAAAGCAGAAACTAACACACTACTGCAAAGCAATTATACTCCAATAAAGATGTTAAAAAAAAAAAAAAAGAACAGGGTATGAAATAATGCAATGAGCTCTAGTTCAGCTTAAATACACAATTCTTCCCTAGGTCTTATCCCAGCTCATCTGGTCCTATTATACCCTCCCATGATGTTTTATTGTTTTTAGGAGAAGAGCTCATTGTACCTTATGCTTTTCCTTGCTAAAACTTAGCACAGATAAAAATCGATCACTATTTGCCTCTCTTCTCTAACCCACTAAGCTACATGAGAACAAGGACCAACTCTCTTACAAGTTACCCAGCACAGCACTTAGCATGAAGAAGCTCTCAAACACTTGTTGAAATACTGAATGGTTAATGTTCCATCATATTTTGTTTTCTGCCTATTTCAGCTTATTTCTGGTTAAAGTGATAAAGGCTTGCTGTTACCCTTTCCAGGTAATTATCATTTTATTCTTCTCTTGGATTTGACATTTTGCACTGAAATAGTTTCTGTGAGTTTTTTTTTTAATGCCCTTATCTATATAATTTTCTTAAATGGGACAAGGAAATATTTGTTTTTAAAATAAAGAAATTGCATTAGGTAATCACCACATCTCTAGCCCAGGACAAAAACATTTTCATTTTAAAAAATAAAAAAGAGAGGGGCTTCCCTGGTGGCACAGTGGTTGGGAGTCCACCTGCCGATGCGGGGGACGCGGGTTTGTGCCCTGATCCGGGAGGATCCCATGTGCCGAGGAGAGGCTGGGCCCGTGAGCCATGGTCGCTGAGCCTGCGTGTCCGGAGCCCATGCCCCATGACGGGAGAGGCCACAGCAGTGACGGGCCCGCGTACTGCAAAAAAAAATAATAATAATAAAATAAAATAAATAAAAAAGAGAGAGTACTTTCTGAGTTCTAATTTCCATATTGGTTATTGGAATTTCTAGGCCTCAACAGTCTTTTAAGGGATAACAGAGAATTCATCATACCAACCTATTGACTGCTTATGTGATGAGTTGGGGGCAACTTAAACTCTAGAAAGAAAACTGTATTTTAAGTAATTTAAGGACTGGCTATAAGGTAAGAGTGGAAAAAAGAGGTATCTGCATGTCAAAAAATTCAAGTGAAATCCAGCTCTTCTGCAGAAGGCAATGGGAGAATGCCTTCAAGTAGAGGACAGTTTTATGGAGCATATTCAGATAAGTCTAATTCAGGGTGATGCCTGATAGATAATAAAGGTGTTACTAGAATGCTTAGGTGGGAACTCAATCTTAGATATCAGAAAAAGCTCGCAGAAGGCCTGATATTTAAAATGAAAGAATTAGGGAACTCCTTGGTGTTCCAGTGGTTAGGGCTCGGCGCTTCTATTGCAGGGGGCACAGGTTCAATCCCTGGTGGGGGAACTAAGATCCCGCATGCTGTGTGGCACGGCCAAAAAATAAAAAAAGAAAGAAAGAATTAGACCTAGTCAGTGTTACTGAGGTGTTCTTTTGTTTTGCCTCCTTAAGTTCAGGCTGCCAGAACTGTGCTTTTAGCCACGTATCATAGATGCACAGGCACAAACTTAGAGCTACACAGATTTTATTCATTTCCTTTTTACTTGCACTGACCCTATTTTTTAATTTCTCTGTGCTCTGTATAAACCATGAAGCCTAATTCACCACTTTTTCAGGGCCTGAAAATCCTCAAGTAGAAAATATTGTCCTTTCCACTTTTGTAGGAATATTCCTGATTATATGGGTGTTATCACTCCATACCACATGCAGAAAGAACCATGGGACAAAAAGCTGAGAAAATGCTGCCACAAAAGGAAACAAAATCCTGGGCTTCCCTGGTGGCACAGTGGTTAGGAATCTGCCTGCCAAGGCAGGGGGTCATGGGTTCAAGCCCTGATCCAGGAAGATCCCACATGCCACGAAGCAACTAAGCTCGTGCGCCACAAATACTGAGCCTGTGTGCCACAACTGTGAAGCCCGTGTGCCTAGAGCCCGTGCTGCACAACTACAGAAACCACGGCAATGAGAAGCCTGCACACTGCAACGAAGAGCAGCCCCTGCTCGCTGCAACCAGAGAAAAGCCCACACGCAGCAACGAATACCCAACGCAGCCAAAAATAAAATAAATAAATTTATTTTAAAAAAAAAGGAAACAAAGTCCTGTCTCTCAAAACCACAAGTTCTAGATTTAGCTATACACTCAAAAGATGACCCTGTGCTAAAAAAGCAACAATCCACTATTCTAGTTCTGTTTTGTTTTGTTCCCGCTTTCCTAATCCCAGATAACTGGCACATAACTTTCCAAAATTACTCTCAAGCTTAACCTAATTTAGTCTTTCTTACATTTTTATCTCATGGGAATATGGTTACAACATAGGCTGGTCCCCAAAAATACATTCTGTCCTTTCAACCTCCTTCCCTCTACCACATGCATGACTCCTACTTTTAAGTACTCTTAACATTCATATTTTCCACTGACTGTGTGTTGGTATGTGTGAACCCTAAAACTCCAGCACAAATAAAAAGTGGATAGAGAGTTGTTTTTAGTTAAGAGTTGAAAACTTGCACATACACACTAAGATCAGTTCTGCTCAGTTCTCTTGAACAAAGATGGAATTAGGTAACATCCATTGCAGCGGACCTGTCATCTCTAGTGCAGAGCAATTTCTGGAAGAGCATCCAGGTAAAAGCCTAAGGCCATAGGAGGTGTCTTCTAGGTCTCCTCTTATCTCAGTCTACAACTCAGAGATGATATGTAGGTGCTGGGGACCTAGATATTACATTCCAGGCCTGGTCCTTCTGTACTAGGTTCTTTACCAGGAGCCCATCCAGAATATAGGAGTCAGCGCAGGAATATGGGGTACTCCCTAGGACAAATCCATTTGCAAGAGTATTAATGTACGGAGTACATGTTAGAACATTTTCCCTCTCCTCAGAAGTTACAAAACAGCATTCCATGTCCACTACTTAACACTTTGCTTGTATACATATCCTGAAGTTCTTACCCAGTTTGTTTTAAACCTCAGTTCTCTAAAATTAATGCTTTTATTCTCTGACTAAAGGCAAATTATGTTTAACAAGATTTCTTAAGAGAATTTATGAACCTCTGGATATTTTCCAAAAATTATGTATGTATATACACAGATGCATTTTTTTTCCTAGCCAGAGGGTTGATATTTTTCAGCAGATTCTCAAAAGGGTTAGTACCCTAAATGAGAAACAATGACATAGAGCAATCTTTTTTTCTTTTTCTGTGTGGATATTTTTCAGAAAAAAATGATTTAAGGAAAACAAATACACCAGTGCAATGCAATCAGGTAAAATCAGGATACTTATTTCTAAAAACGTTCTCCTACCCTTTTTGTTAGATGTGAAACAGTCTCTGGATCCAATGCAGAAGCCACTTGGGCAGTACCACTGAATGCATTGACAGTGAAAAAATGGAGTACACTTGCAAGAGGCTGTCTTTTCTTTACATTTGCTTGTTCTCTAATCCTCAGTAAGCTAAACTTTATTTTCAGCAAATTGGAAGACTAAATATGTTTATGTGGGCTTCCCTGGTGGCGCAGTGGTTAAGAATCTGCCTGCTAATGCAGGGGACACAGGTTCGAGCCCTGGTCCGGGAAGATCCCACATGCCGCGGAGCAACTAAGAGCCTGTGTTGCGCACCTAGAGCTGTTTCTCCGCAACAAGAGAAGCCACGGCAATGAGAAGCTTGTGCACTGCAACAGAGTAGCCCCTGCTCGCTGCAACTAGAGAAAGCCCATGTGCAGCAACAAAAACCCAACAGAGCCAAAAATAAATAAATAAAATAAATAAATTTATTAAAAAAACAATAGTTTACATAAGAATCACAAAATCTTAGCACTTGATGAAAATATGAAAACCAGGATGGGAACCCAGATTAACCCTCTCTCCCAAAATAACTTAAAATTATCACCACCCAAAGCAATGAAAATACTGCGCTCAGGTGAAAAGAATCTGAAATTTTGTGTACTTATTAAAATGACAAAAGAGCATTTTCTGAACATTTTGGCTTAGAAGTTTGAGTTTTCAAATTTTAGCCCTACACCACCAGATTTTTGTTCTGTAAGTTCGTATATTTCAAAACAGTTACATTCATCATGTATGTGACAATATTTACTCTCTGGCTTCCAGACAGCTGGCTTGTCCCTTGTCATTAATGAGTGGTAAATACAAGGTCACTCTTAGCCCAATCCTAGTTGAGGAATTCAAAAGAAAAGTCAGAAATGAGTTACTTCCCAGTAAACAAATCCCCAGTGGATTTACCAACTCTAGTCAGTCAGCCCAGCACTTGTGGGCACTTGTATGCACACACAGGTGCGCACACACACACACACACACCAAAAATAACACTACATCAAACAAATTTTTTTCTGCCTTCTCTTCTTCATTTATCTTCCCATTTACTCATTATTTCCTTGCCATTATTGACTATTATCTTTCTTCAGAGGTTTAGTCGCATACTTCCCTATCAGCCTTGCCCTTTCTTCTGCCCAAATCCCCAAACTTCCACGACTTTCTGGGTCATAAAGTAAATTGAGACACCTGCATAAAAGTATATCTGCATATGTGAAATTTAGAGGAAAAATATAAAAAACTATACTTAAAATTCTCAGAATTTAAAAATGTAGAATAATTTTAAAGAAAAGAGAATGGTTAATATTTAGCAAAAAAATATTATGTAAATAACAGGGATTGTAAATAACTGGCGGAGTTCCCCTTTCATACTCTGGATGACAAGAAGCCTACAGCAAAATCTGAGGTCCAACTATGTATGACCCTTAGGGCCCAGCTATTTTTTCTACCCTATCTTGACTACTTCCTGTAATTTATAATTTTAATGTCCCTGTGCTTATCATAAACCTTATAATTCAAATCCTTTGATGTTCAGAAGTCTTTAAATGAGTAAAATAGAGACCAGTGAAGAACAAGGCAACATTTCCAGCTTCTCAAGTAACAGTCATCATACTACCACTTATAACTCAGCCTCACCACAAAGGACTATATAATCAGATTCAAGCAATACAGTAAACGACTGTTTTTAAAACTTGGGTCTTTGATTTTAGATACAACGGCATCTGAAGATTTAAAAAAAAAAGATTCACTATGCTCTTGCAAAAGCAATATAGGCTATGCAATAGCACTGTTGCTACATGAAAATGCTTGAAAAAATGTTAAGAGGCATCTGGTGGCAGGGTCTGGGGAAGAGGCGGCAGGCGCCATGTTGGGCCACGAAAGTGGCAAGAAGAAGCCCCTGAAGCAGCCCAAGATGCAAACCAAGGAGATGGATAAGGAAGATAAGGCATTCAAGCAGAAACAGAAGGAGGAGCAAAAGAAACTCGAGGAGCTAAAAGCAAAGGCCGCGAGGAAAGGCCCCCTGGGCACAGGTGGAATTAAGAAATCTGGTAAAAAGTAAGCTGTTTCTAGACTCCACGTATTGTGTCCAGGCAAGTTAATGAACAACACACACACACATACACATGTGCACACAGCAGCAGCAACAACAACCTATGGGGTGGGGGGCAGGGGTAAGCAATAAGAATCTAGATTTGCTACCATATATTATCAAATATGTCTACTTATCAAAAAAAAAAAAAAGTAAGCTGTTCCTTGTGCCTGAGGCAATGATGATCCTTAATTCCATTCCTGTTTAAATATCTGGATTAAACATCTGGATTCCCTGCCATAACATCTGTTGCCACCTATAGCTAGAATGAAGTGTTGTCTTGAAACCTACTGTACATTTAAGAATAAACTTTTGTAAAAAAAAAAAAAAAACATTAAAAAAGAAAGTGTTGTTAAGACAAAACTTCCCTGCCTAGCTGACTATAATAATCAAATCTTTTCTGGATTCGGAACATGAACAAGTGATGGAATTTCTGCAAGAAGGAGTCAAAGAAACATTGTGTCATAGAGCACTTAGAGCATACATGTAGGAATCAAACGTTTGGGATAATACTTGCTGTAGGAATGATTTTTCACAAAAGACCAAAAGAAAAAGAAATACTCAGATTGTTACCCCTTCCCAGCCTGAAATTTTAAATTACAGAATTTTTTTTTGAAGAACTATAAATGAAATACTATTTTCATATTATTGCCTGGTGATTTAAGAATAAACAAAAAAAATTATTTTATTTAAAATAAAATCTGTTACAGCAATCACACTGCATCTGATAAATATAAGAACTTCTATTTGCTATTGTATCAAGTGGCTAAGAGAAAAAAGAAATCACTATTTTTGAGAACTGAAGTATTTTTCTATTTTCAAGTACAAAGAAGTATAGTTAATTTAAAGATTTGGCACAGAATAAGACAATTAAAATTCTATTGTCAATGTTGTTAAGAAAACTTCCCTGCCTAGCTGACTATAATAATCAAATCTTTTCTGGATTCGGAACATGAACAAGTGATGGAATTTCTGCAAGAAGGAGTCAAAGAAACATTGTGTCATAGAGCACTTAGAGCATACATGTAGGAATCAAACGTTTGGGATAATACTTGCTGTAGGAATGATTTTTCACAAAAGACCAAAAGAAAAAGAAATACTCAGATTGTTACCCCTTCCCAGCCTGAAATTTTAAATTACAGAATTTTTTTTTGAAGAACTATAAATGAAATACTATTTTCATATTATTGCCTGGTGATTTAAGAATAAACAAAAAAAATTATTTTATTTAAAATAAAATCTGTTACAGCAATCACACTGCATCTGATAAATATAAGAACTTCTATTTGCTATTGTATCAAGTGGCTAAGAGAAAAAAGAAATCACTATTTTTGAGAACTGAAGTATTTTTCTATTTTCAAGTACAAAGAAGTATAGTTAATTTAAAGATTTGGCACAGAATAAGACAATTAAAATTCTATTGTCAAATAATAGATAAATTCAAAGAGTTGAAATATGCTAGCAGTGTCACTAGCCTTGACCAGAGGAACTTTCAGATGTGTTAAGACGTGTAAGAACCATCTTTAGGGGCTGAGCCCAGGAATAAAATCTGGGATTCTGCCAAGACTATTCCTCCTGCAACACAAGGCAAAGCTTTTGTGTGACACGACAGTAGATCCAAATTTCTTGCCAATATCATGTACCTTTATTTTTGCAGCATATGAATGAAATCACCCGGCTGTTGGAAAGTCTGTTAATTCTTAAGAAATAAACCAAGGAGAAGGGAGTAGTAAACCAGATCAAGCAACATTTTGGTTTTTGTGGTTGTATATTCAAAAATAAAATAGTAATTGAATAGAGTGATAGCTAAAAAAAAATGGAAATAACTAGATTGACTTCCATGTGGTTAGAGCTACATTTGACGAACTTGGGTCTACTCAGCATACCTCTGCCTCCCATCCCTGCCCTTCTCATAGCTCCTCTTCTGCAAATGAGTGATTTATATTGCAAAGGCCACCAAATCCAAAAACTATAATAGCTTTCCTTATTTTGCCATAATTTTTATAACTCCTATCAAGTTCAAGTTTGGGGGTACACGTAACGAACTGAAAAAACTTAGAAATGCCAGTCTTTTAAAGTTTAGCAACATGTAGGTTCACATAAAACACTTTTTTAACGTTTAAGGCCAATTTATTTTGTAAATTTTCATCTCCTATTTGAAATCCTTAACTTACTATAAATATATATGTATCTTTAAAAATGATCAGTAATGGGCGCAAAAGCATGAAATGTATTTTGAGTTCTTTTCAAGAAAAGATATATCTCTCCTCTCTTATCAAATAATGCTACCCCTTCCTAATGACAAGCACTTCTTGAAGAGAACAACAATATCAAAACCAATCCTATTCCAAAATATATCATTTGTAGAGATAAAAAATAAAGTTTGAATATTAACTTGGAATTTATATTATATTAATTTTATTCAGACATAAATTACCTAGTGAATTAAAAAGGAGCCACTTACACAACTGGATGAAACTGGATAAGCAAAAGAAAATTGTTCATAAATGGGCAATATACTAATTAGTATTCTGTTCTGCTTTAATTTAAGAGAATCATTAGCTAAATCAACTATGTAAAATATAATTTCACAGTATTTGAAATTATGTAAAACTTTTCTTTATATCTAAGATATTTTAAAACTTGCCTATAATTAGTTGGATAAACTGGTTTTTCCAGATCTCATAAACTGTAACTCATATACTGTTCAATTATTACAAATATTGAATTAGGTTCAATTTAATAAGACTGTACTATATTTGCAGTATTAACTAAGTCAGATATGGAATTATTATATTTAATTAAGGTTTACTTTAATTTTAAAATATTATCTTAAACATTTCTGGTTTGTCTTCAAAATCCTTTATATTTTCAGTTTTCTATACGGACATTTAATAGAACACGCCACTACCTTTGCAGTTGGATTTTACTACTATCCTTTATCTGAACTGAGAAGTACTAGCCAACAGATCGAATAATTAAGAGGTTATACAATTTGAGGTAGCATCTTCACAAATCCTTTATAGAAAGACACCATGTCAAAAGTATGTCAAAATTCTCACTAAGCTAAATTCTAACAATCTCTGTCAAATTCAGAAACAATGAATTTCAGTTAAAAATACGTAACTTATATTATATTCTCCTTAACAGCTTTTATTTTAAAAACACCTCCTACCCCCAAGTACAGTTAATACTTCTGTCTAAACCTCATTCTCTTCCCAGTTTTCTCATTTTTATCATATTTTTTCCCCCATTACAGTAAGCATATTGTATTTTGGTTTCTTTTCTCCCTACTCATTGTTCAGATCAGCATTTTAAAAATCTTTTAAGCAATGCTGTTCAAAGAAAACAGGCTATATGAAGCTAAAGAAAATTCCCTAAGTTCAATGTTTTTCAACCTGAGATCATTTTCCTGAACCTATTTATTAAAAATCCACGCAAAGCAAACACTACAACTGTAAACAGCTACAGAAAATTGGAAGCTTAAAAATAAAGCCGTTGAAAACACTTCATTACACACCTTCTCTGTGAAGCCCTTTGTTTCCACTGAAAACCATACTGGATTCCTTGTGTAAAATAAGTTGCCTTCTGGCTGTCAATAGCTATACAGTCAGTAACTGAAGGATCCAGATGTCTGCAGTGGTTAAAACAAATGTTCAGCAGTGGGTGCTGATTCCGCTTCCCTCTGTGTAAGGTTTTTCACAAAGGCAGCAGAGTAAGAGCTCACATAGCAACAGCACTCACAGCTGATTGGATGGAGGATACGCACTGCCGCCCCTGCTTGCTAGGTCCACTACAGCTTCCTGTCTGCTTGGCAGCGGTATCTTGTTGTCTTTGCTCCTCTTACCAACTCAGCTGTGTTTAGGCAACGTGAAAGGAAAGATCAGTAGAACGATAATGACAAAGTATTCTAGCATGAGCCCCTAAAATGTGCGTCTCTGGGTGCTTTTAAAAAGGAGAGAAATTCATAGGGCAAACATTTACTTCAGTCAGTGTTTCACATAAAACTGAGGACAAAGAGGGGTAGTGGAGGGAATCAATTTATTACTTCGCATTTCAAGTAAATCAGGCTCTACCAAGTGAAACCCTCTGAAAACAAAGAATACAAAAATTTTCGACAATTAGGATAAAGCATCAACCTCCATCTACCTAGAACTATGAATTACTTTATAACAAAGTTCACAAATTCCAAGAAAATCACGCAGGACCAGTTAGATAGTTAAAATGAGACAGGGCCTAAAAATAGTCCTCCCTCAAATTTATGCAGTGCCTTTTAAGAGGGCAAGAAAAATTGAGGTTAACAGATTGCTTAGAAAAAGATTTTAAAAGGAAAAAATAATTGCTTAGTAAACTCTGACAACAATAAAAGATTTAACTAGATATCTGCATTAATAATATCTCTACTTACATAAACGACAATGACATAAAATATAAAACAACGACACTGAGCCTGGATTAATTTATTTTCTCTATCATAAAAGTATCTGGAGACAGGAAGGCATAGGAATTTTTTTACCCCTAGGTTTCAAGTACTGGGCTTCAATGTACCAATCTACACTATCTCCACAAGCTTTAAGAACAAAAACAAAAATCCATCCCCAATTTACGAAGATGTTTGGGGGAGTCAATGCAAGTGCAGTAGGAGATAAACAGATATGAAGAATCAGAAAAATTCCTCATTTAGGAAATATTTCCCTTGAACTTCACACAAGCTAGGATAGTGTTTTTCAAATTTTTAAAGCAATGGAACCCTTTTAATTTGCATTCTTCCAATAAAATGCATTATTAGTGGTGGCATTAGGATTTCTATACAGGAGGGGTTTGTGGGAATAGGCAGAGGCAACAGCAGAAGCATACTATTTATTACTCAGATCTTTGTTTATGTGGAGTGTCTTGTGGGTAGGGCAGAGAGGCTGATGGAAATGTTGGCACTATTAAAGCACCCCATGAGCACCATGAGGCCTATTTTTAAATGAGAGGCTACAAACAACACTGCAGTTTCATATCAGCCCCAGAATCTACAAAATTCCTACCGTTGAAAAAGCTTTTAGGATCTCTGGAGTTCTACAGTATACAAACAAGAGATATAACCTGTAAGAGTTAAATCTTATTATTACCTTAGTGTAAGAAAAGAACCTGATCCTTGGCTCCCCAATTAGCCAGAGGGAGAGCTGCTAAGCCCTCTGAGAAATAACAAGAGAGAAGATGTGTTTAGGAGCACAATAACGGCTGAGCTAAGTGACTCGGAGAAAGAATGGCACAGGAGAGAGAACAAGGACGCTGGAGTCAGGCTGAACAACCTGGGTTCAAAATATGAATCTGCCATTTTCAAACAGTAAGACACTATACAAATTACTAAACCACTCTGAGCTTCAGTTTTTTTATCTATAAAATGGAGTTAACTCACAGGACTATTGTGAAGGCTAAAAGGTGCTCTTTGCCAGCCAGACTGCTTTTTTGGTTACTAAGTCTCTTCAAAACTTAGGGTCTTTGCAAATACTATTCTTCTTTTGCTAGGACTGGTCTCCCACAATCCCTTCCATTGATAAGTCTCCATTAAATTTCTCTTCCCCGGGGCAGCTTTCTGTGAGCCAAGACTAGTCTCAGGCTCCCTGTACTTTTTTCTTAGTACTTAGCTCACAGAATGTTAAATAATTATTTGCAAAAAGACTGGCTGGATATTCTCCTCCTTTAAAGCACTGCAAGTGCTTTAAAGGGAGGTATTACATCTGTCTACATTATTGCTTACCTAACACCATGCCTGATTTATATTCCACATACTATTTTATTTGATTTCATAACCTTGGGAGGTAAATACAAGTATCATTATCTGCATTGTTCAAATAAGAAAATCAGCTCTAAATGTTTATTTACTCAAGTCATACAACTAGAAGTCAAAGGAAATAAATTTTTAAAAATTTTTGGATGAATAACTTTATAATTCAAAATTAACTTCTGGGCTTCCCTGGTGGCACAGTGGTTGAGAGTCTGCCTGCCGATGTAGGGGACACGGGTTCGTGCCCCGGTCTAGGAAGATCCCACATGCCGCGGAGCAGCTGGGCCCGTGAGCCATGGCTGCTGAGCCTGCGCGTCCGGAGCCTGTGCTCCGCAACGGGAGAGGCCACAACAGTGAGAGGACCACATACCACAAAAACAAAAAAACAAAAACAAAAACAAAATTAACTTATTCCTATATCTTTGAAAAAAAGAATATATAATCTCTAAACTGTTTTAGAATACTTCCTTTCAGTTACAATTCTTAAACTTTTTAATTAAAGGCTAATGATAGCCTGTTTCTATAATCTAAAACTACTGATTAACATATACAAAGAGAACTTATTGAAAAAATATTAACTTTAATCAGAAATATGTAATTATAAGTGAATAAAATGAACTCCAAGAGACATGCCACCTTAAAAAGTAAAATCCAACCAAGACATTTATTTAGTGAAATGCTTCCTCTGCTACCAGTTTTCTAAATGGTAAATAAATTTCAAAATGGCACTTTATATAACTGAAGAATGCTTGCTTTTTTTCCTGGTTCATCTTGGTACACAAAGCTATAAATAATCTCAACAGTCTCCAAGTTAAGAACCTGAATAGGACTTCCCTGGAGGCGCAGTGGTTAAGAATTTGCCTGCCAAGGCAGGGGACACGGGTTCGAGCCCTGTTCTGGGAGGATCCCACATGACGCGGAGCAACGAAGCCCGTGTGTGACAACTACGGAGCCTGCACTCTAGAGCCTGCGAGCCACAACTGCTGAGCCCACATGTCACAACTGCTGAGGCCTGCGTGCCTAGATCCTGTGCTCCACAACAAGAGAAGCCACCGCAATAAAGAGTAGCCCCCGCTCGCCACAACTAGAGAAAGGCTGCACGCAGCAACAAAGACCTAGCACAGACAAAAAAAAAAAAATCTGAATAATATAAAATGCTATACTAAGTGCTAGTCTCAGGTTCTCAATTCTCAACACTTAACCATGAAAAACCCCCTTTTTGCCCAGCATGGTCATAACTGTACTCTCCATAGAGCAGTTCAAGAAATATAAATTATTTATATTATACTAATGTAAGGAAATAAATAGGAAAGCAGATCTTCCATAAGAGTTTTCTAAGGTACATATTCCAAATATAAAATGGAAAAATTTGAATTATCAACGGTTTCAGATCATTTGTGCCCTCTGTTAGCAGAAATAACTGGGAACTATCTACTTTTAAGATACCTTAGCTATAACCATGCTAGCTTGGACAGTTTTTAAACAAAAAGATATACTTCTAGAAGGAAAAAAAGAACCCTTCAAAGGTAATGATTACATAGCTGCTATATATGTAGGCCCACGGGCCAGGCATGGTGCTAATTTCTTTACATGCCCATCTCCTCTGACTCTATGGTAGTTAACTATCCTGAGAGATAAGGAAACCGGCTTGTAACCTGCCCAAGTAAGCAGAACTAAGTGGGCAAAGCCAGGAAGTAGGTCTTCCTAAATCTAATATGCGTGCTCCTAACAATTCCTTTCATAATTACATTTCCATAAGATAAATATGGCATCACATAAGAATAAAGTTTAAATACAGAAATCTCAAGTTAACATTTTCCACTTATTACTCATTCAATAACCACCACTACAGCCCCATTACACCTCAGACCTGTCATTGATACACTACTTATAATACAGAAAAACAGGATTTGACTGCTAAACAGGGAGCCAGGCTGTAGCAATAGTGAAGGCACAATAAAAGATTCAATCTGTAAAACTTCACTACTTTATGGTCACAGAACACATACCTGATTCAGAGAAAGTATAAAGGGAGTATTATAGAAATGAACATTGAACCAGGAACCACAGATCTGGGCTCTAGTCTAAACTCTACCACTAATGAGCTTTGTGATCTTAAGCACTTCTCTGAAATTGCTCACGTCTAAGTCAGGAATCTGTTTTTTTTCCCTTTTCCTTTTTTTTTTTTGCCTGCAATATTGGTATGTTGTAAGGATCAAATAGGACAAAAAACAATTATTTTGAAAATGCTACACAAATAGGATATTGTCATCCCTGGTTGTCAGTCTTCTAGGGGTTGGCACAGTAAACATGTTTGCACAAAATCCAGTGTAATTACTGAAAAGATCCCTTAAAGCAGCAAGACATAATGGAGAAGAGCCAGACAGTCTAGGGTTCAAGTTCTTTCCACTTAAGCTGTGCTATCAAATTATTTAACCTACCTCAGTCTATTTCTTCATCTGTAAAGTGGGAGTAATAATTTCTCTAAGAGTTATGAACCATCTAGCCCAATACTTGCTCTCAAGCAATTTAAGTGTCCTCTTTTCTTTTGCAAACATCAGTTCTATAAGATGTTACTAAAGAGCAAATGTACATGCATACACACATACACATACCAACAAATAAAGGGCAATACATCAGTAGTATCCCATATTAATAACAGTGGGGATAAAATTTAAATCTTGACTACCAAAGAAAGATTTTTATGACACTGATTTTTTTTTTTTTTTTTGCGGTACATGGGCCTCTTACTGTTGTGGCCTCTCCCGCTGCGGAGCACAGGCTCCGGACGCGCAGGCCCAGTGGCCATGGCTCATGGACCCAGCCATTCCACGGCACATGAGATCTTCCCGGACCGGGGCACGAACACATGTCGCCTGCATCGGCAGGCGGACTCTCAACCACTGCGCCACCAGGGAAGCCCGACACTGATATTTTTTAAGTTCGTTAAATGATGTCACTTTGACAACACGTTTCACAGCTCACTAACTTATTTGCAAGAAAGACTAAACAAAACTAAATTTTACCGTTTGGGGAATTAGGGAAATTTATGGTTTTTCTAATTAAATCAGAGTTTTTATTCAAAAATTATGCTGTCAGGTCACTACTGGGATAAATTAAGCCATAAAAAGCTATATTAATTTCCACTCACATGGAGATTCCTAGTGATCATTATTGCTGAAATGATTATCCAGTGATTTGTATTTATTATGACATGGTACCAATAAGCCAAGTGGCCAAACAACAATACAAACATACTGTGTTTTTAAGAGCTAAAACACTTCTTAAATTTAAAATATTAAAATGTACCTAAGAGACTTAATTGGGATTCTCATCTTTCAAAAGATTTGGGGTTATGATGACCTACATTAGTTCTAGGAGCAGAGCCTTGTTTACAAAATCTAAGATCTTGGAGAGAAGAAAATGTTCTAGCCTGTTTTTTGGCATCACTCATACTACATTGTTTAAAATGAGCTAGAACAGGGATTATTTATAATCTAAGCTACTGGACAAACACTCTAATAATATCCACACACTAGTCAGATTTAATAAGTATCAAGATCAGGTATAAGAATCCATTTTTAATATCCCATAGTACTTGGTCTTAATAAAAATATTATCTATTTTCTTTTTAAAATAATTAATTAATTAATTAATTAATTTTTGGCTGCATTGGATCTTCATTGCTACACCCGAGCTTTCTCTAGTTGTGGCAAGCAGGGGCTACTCTTGGTTGCGGTGCGCAGCTTCTCATTGCAGTGGCTTCTCTCCTGTTGCGGAGCACAGGCTCTAGGTGTGTGGACTTCAGTAGTTGTGGCACGTGGGTTCAGTAGTTGTGGCTCGTGGGCTTTAGAGCGCAGGCTCAGTAGTTGTGGCGCACGGGCTTCATTGCTCCACGGCATGTGGGATCTTGCCGGGCCAGTGCTCGAACCTGTGTCCCCTGCATTGGCAGGCAGATTCTTAACCACTGCGCCACTAGCGAAGTCCCCTATCATCATTATTAAATATGTGCCAGGATGCACATGGGTTCCTCTTTACCTATACCCATATTTCTTTAAAGATATGATCTAGGATGTTGTTAATCTTCTGCTATTATAAAGAATGGTATGTTTGATTTAGTTTTAAAAATCTAGAACCAATCAAGGGTTTTTTATTATGATAAAATGATATTTTAGTAAAAGTATTTCCATACAGATAATGTATCTTACATTTACTTGTCCCTGAGATGATCACAACTTTGTGAAATAAGAATGAAGAAACTGAATCACCTAACCCAGGTTTAATTCCAAGTCCTGGTTTGTTTTGTTGGGGTTTTTTTCCCCACAACTAGCCATCACTGGTAATGTAATTACCTCTACTAATTATGCCAATAGTCATACAAATGACAGATTCTGCATTTTAAATTTTGGAGAATGTTAACAAAAATCTAGTAAAGTAAATTAGTTATGTGGAATTAAGACAACCTCATGTAGCTTTAAGACTCAATTGCTAAGCCCTCAAAGTTTTAATAATTTACTTGCATTTTAAAAAATTTTGCTAATTTCAGACTATTTCATATAGTCTTGTTTCCAAATGATATAACAACTCTTCTGGCTACCTGTATCACTGCAAACTCTAATGTATCTAAAACTGAATTACTTTTCCTCTGATTAGGATTCACCATTATTATCACTCCCAATTTCCTAAGCTAACAAACTTCGGAGAGAATAAAAATAGCCACTGATTATGTGTTTATTTAGTGCCTGATACAAGCACTTTACTCAAGTTATGTCATTACAACAAACCTATAAAATGAATACCATTATTATCTCAATTTTAACCAATGAAGAAACTGAAGCTCAGAGAAGTTAGGTAATTTGATCAAGCTTACATAGGGCAGGTGACAAAATCAGAATTTTAACCCAGGTCTTTCTAGTTCTTCATCCCCCCTAAAACAATCTGCAGGATTAAATGTGAAATTAATTTAACGGGCTGGGACTATCATTTTCTTTTTAAATGAAACAGGAAAAAGAAAAGATGAGCCACCATTGCATGAGCAAGATTGAGTAATGAGTTTTGCTTAGGAGGAGGGAATGTTGTTATAGGGCAGCAACTTCAGCTGTCTTTGTGGGCAGTCAAAAAAATGTTTAACCTACTGCTCCGTTTGATACTGCCTTTCACTTACCACCACCCCCTTAATTTTCCCAAATAGGTGTTTGGTTCTACCTTATCACATTCAACCAACATGGACTTTGGAAGCATATATTAAAGGCTGATATTAAGTTTTACCTAGTTTGAGAAAGAAGTAGTTGCTAGAGATTTACCACCAGAATGCATGAATTCTGTAACTACTAAATACACTTTTTTTGTGTAGAGGGAGAGTTTTTTCTTAACACAAATGTCACAGTCAACCTCTCAAAGCTTTCCATTTTCAATACAATTGCAGTTTACACAATTATTTTACCCAGCAAGCCAGTGCAAAGTACTTACACTTTGCATACCTTAATAGTTTCTAATCTTTTAGACCAGGAAGGTTTTAGTTGCATCGCCTAGAGGGGAAAATCAACAAGGCCTCATGAACTAAGCACCTCTATTGAAACCTGTACTTACTGAGAATAAATTTCCATTCCTTATTCTCAAAAACGAAATAAAACAGAACAACCAACACATACATATATACCCTATATTCAAACCAAAAATATTTGAGACAACCACAAATAGAAAAGGGTAGTGGAACGTCAAAGTTCTACAAGTCTGTGCAGGCCATCTGATACTCTCTTCCTCTGAGCCAGTGCCCCTACTCCCCACCTGCGCCTCTTCCAAAACAGCACAGGGTACCCTCCAGTCCTGATTTGTCTGTTGACTCAGGGAAAAAAAGTCAGGGAAGACTACATTTGACAACAGGTTCCACAGGGCAAAGATCATGTTAGTTCTTGCTCATGATTGTATTTCCACCACATATGTGCCAGGCACATAGCAGGTGCTCAATGAATATTTGTTTCAGGAGAAGAGAGGGAAAGGAATCTAACTGTCCAAAGTTTTATCATATTTAAAAGTAAATTCTAAAAGTGATAAGTCATTTTATCCATATACTATGTAATCACTAATTTAAAGTTTATTACAGAAGGCACTGTTCATAAGAATTCAGATGACTTTGAATAAAAATTTTTTTTTGCTAAAATATGTGCATTTTGGTAGAAACATTTTAGAAATCAAGAATTTCTGAAACAAAGTCCAGGTGTTTTGTACCAAATCAAAGCAAACATGCCATGTTGTCAATCCCTTGATTTAGTACAAGAGTCCACATGAATTATAAAATATTAGATGCAATATCCTACAGAACACAGCTGGGGCAAGTTGTCTGCCTTGAGCTATATTTAAGCTAGCCAAATACAGAATAAAATACAAGTTAATGGAAGACAAGATTTGAGTGCACTAGCAGGACAACAAAATGGCTAATAACTAGGGTGAACATAAAATTCTTTGTCCAAACAATGACACATTTAGAGTGAAAGGAGACAACTGTGAAATAGGATTGAACACAAGCGCAACAGGCATAAAACCAGGACCATCCCAGGTAGCATTTAATCCATCCCATCCCCCAAGAAAATGTGAATTTCATGGTTAAAACAGATATATAAAATGGTTTAAAAAAATAGATACACAAAATGGTTAACTTAATTTTTAATGTAAATTTTTTATTCCATGAAACTCACGGATCTGAGTCAAAATATAAAATTTATGATATTTTATGATATCTGAAATACTTTACAACTGTGCATTAGGTTTTTCAAATGTCCTTAAAAAAAAAAAGTTACCATATGCAACTCACTAGTCGTAGCTTTCTTGTCTGAAGGGAAGGGAAAGAAAGATCAAGTCTTCACCCACAAAGCACTGACAGTGATTAAGCACCCAATAGGCACTTAAATGTTTTCTCAAACATCTTAATAAATGCCAGCTCTGAGCCAAGCACCATAACAGGTGTGAGGGAAGAAGTCAGATGCTGTGCTGCCCTTGGAGAACAAATACTCTAGTGAAGGAAGCCCAAATTGTGGTATGTGTCCTAGTCTTCTTTCATTTCCTAAAGCATGCCAGTCTCTTTCTGAATTCAGGACCTTTGCACATACTACTCCCTTGGCCTGCAATGTTCTCCTCACTCGTTACACAGCTAGCTCCTGTTCTCACCTCACTTTCTCAGAGAGGCCCTAGCTAATCATCCCAACCAAAGGGGTCTTCTCCCTGCCCTAAGTTGTCACCCTCTTAACCTTTGTATATTTCCTTCAGAGCACTTAGAACATGTACTTACCTTACTTGTTGAAGAAATGTTAATGTATTAACAATAATAGGTAACATTTATTGAATATTTCTTCAGAATCAAATACTATTCTAAGCACTTTACATGGATTACTTCATTTAACCACTATGACAGTCCTTTATTTAGGCACTATTACTAGCCCTGCTTTTCACATGACAAAACTAAAGATGGATTTCCTCTATAATTCTTAATAATAAGCTTACACTATTTCTTGACTTTTAAATTTTAGGTGTTATGTCTAATTTCTTTATATTCCTTTCTCTTTTTAGCAACCCAGTTTCAAGGATTAAATATTTCTTTCACTTTGAGTCTATGTATTACCATTTGACTTTCTTTTAAAAGTATGTATACATTACTTGAGAAGAATGCTAAAATATAATCACCTAGCCTTTGTTTCTTTCAAGTTCCTTGAGGAAGGCTGAATGATCATGATGTCATTTCTGATGCCAGAACCTAGAGGCAACTGTGATCTTGCTAGAGGTAATAAAGTACAGAGAAATACTCAACTGGCTAGCAGGTAATTTAAGTTTTACTTTTGTAGTTAGACAGGTTACTTCTTTTTGCGGGGGGGCCTTATGTTTTCTCAACTGTAAAAATGAAAGAGATTCACACTGTCTAAGGACCTTTCCAAATCTGATGTCTAGCAATAGCATAACTTTTAATTTCAGAATAACAAAAGCATTTTCATGTCCTGACCTCTTCATAATGGAATTTAATCTATACCACGATGTAACCTGATGATTTTTTTTTCATTGTTACTCATTCAGAGTCCCCTGGCAGATCCCTGAACTCTGCAACATAAGCTACAAGAAACAGCACAGGCCAGGGTTGTTATATGCTGGACTACAGAAACATGTCTCCAGGACTAGCATTCAACCAACAGAATAATTACCAAGATTTGAGTATACTTCCTCAAAGGCATAGGTATGTTCCTTATTCCAACTTCTGAAGAGCAAGTATACCAACTTAAGAAGAACATACATGCCCAGAGAAACAATTTTTAAGAAAGGAGTTATGAACGATGGAAAAGATTTCCTGCTGTGCTCTTTCTACCACAATACACTGCTGAACAAACCCCTCTTACGACCAAAATTTTTTTCTTGAAGCTTTGGTGTGAAAAGTGTTTATTTGGTTGGGTAGTGGAGAAGATATATGTTCATCCTCTCTTTAACACAGCTAGAAAAGCTTATCAGTATTGTGGGGAATCTCCTTACTCTTAAGGCTCACATGCAGTTGGGAGGTACAAGGGCTTCTAATCCTACAGAGTTCATTAAGTTTCTGCCAGCAATTGTCTGGAATGAGAGAAGGAATCTCCAACTTCATCCTGTTCTTTTCCCCTTTATTTGTTCTAACACACAGCTACTTTAAAATAAACTGTGCAGTTTACTACTCTGACCAAAGAATATCATAAAACAATAGCCATGGTATTGTGTGCCATCTTAATATTCCCAAGAATTTTCATAAAAGGCAATACATACTAATCCCTCATATATTACAATGAATGGTGGTGAAGGGAAAAACGTATAGAGAAGAAAACAGCCAACAGTAGACATGAGTGTCAGGTAATTTTTATAATACCAGGTAATAATGTAATTTTGAGGGCTAAAAAACTGAATTTAAGACTGTCAGACATTCAATAATCTCTGTTCTGGTTTATAATGAAATTATATAAATGTACTGCCAAATTATTCTTCCAAAAAGTTCTCTTAATCATACAAAACAGTAATTAATGGTGCCCCACTATCGAATGAATGAAGCTCAAAGTCCTTAGCTTGACATTCAAAACCCGAATCCCCTCATTACTAAGTAACCCTTCCAATTCACATTAGTCTACCTGCTAGCCCTCAAACATCTTTATTGCTCATGTCCTCTCTTCCAATCTTCACCCTCTTAATCTCTGTAAAATTTCCATCTATCCAAATCATACTTTTAAGGCTCAATACAGCTGCTGTCTCTGCCAAGACAGGCTTTGCCCTGAAATTAATCATCCCAGCTGAAATTAATCATTCTCTACAAACTCTGATAGTAGACATTAATTTTACCATTTACTATACTCAGTTACGAATATCTTGTATTATGTTTGTTTGTTTGTTTGTAGTTATCTCGTTTGATCCTTCCAATGACCCTGAGAAGTGGGAATAAATATTCTCATTTAGAAACAAAAATGGACACTGTAGAATTAATTCTTAGTTATAAAACTAACAAATCACAGAAAAATAATGCAAAAAGTTTTCCAGTAATAAGTTTTATGCTGCACCACAAAGATATTAAAATGCATGCAAGCATTCATTCAATGACAAATATTTATTGAGTAGCTACTAAATGCCAGGCACCAGTCCATGCATGGGGAAATACAGCAGTGGACAAACGCCAGTAAGTCCCTGCCCTCTTGAAGTTTATGTTCCTATTGGGAGAAAAACAAAAAAAGCAAATAAACAAACATAGAACAGCAGGTCAAGTAGTGGTAAGGACTATGAAGAGTAATGCAGAGTCAACAGACAATGAAAGAACTGTACTCTTTTGATAGGATGATCTAGGAAGGCTTCTTTGAGGAGCTGACAACTGAGCAGAAAGTCAAATGAAGTAAAAGACAGTCATGAGACTTATATTCCAAAAGGGAACGGCAAATGCCAAGTCTCCATGGTGCCAATGTGCTTGTGGTGACTGAAGAACAGCAAGATTGATGTGCCTAGAGTACAGGGAACCTTAGAAGAGTACCAAAAAATGAGGTCAGATAGGTAGCATGAAGCTTCAGGATTAAAAATGGAATTCTTGGGCTTCCCTGGTGGCGCAGTGGTTGAGAATCCGCCTGCCGATGCAGGGGACACGGGTTCGTGCGCCGGTCTGGGAAGATCCCACATGCCGCGGAGCGGCTAGGCCCGTGAGCCATGGCCGCTGAGCCTGCGCGTCCGGAGCCTGTGCTCCGCAACGGGAGAGGCCACAACAGTGAGAGGCCTGCGTACCGCAAAAAAAAAAAAAAAAAAAAAAAAATGGAATTCTTCCCAGTGCAAAAATAATTTAAAATATAATTCATTTTCAATCCAAAGTCTTAGAATTTCACCAATACTCATTTTCCTCTTAGATCTACTTAGTCCAGGTAATTTTTTTAAAAAGCTAAATAAAATAAGGAAAAATCTGCTAAAATCCTAATTAACTATCCTATTTACATGACCTAATTTTTTTTTCCAGAAGCCAATCATTTTATTTACTTGTACCTTTACATATTCTTATGGTGTACTCCAAAAGCTTTCTAAATGTTGTTCAAACATCAGGGTCTAATTCCTTTTCTGTAACAGAAAGCAACTTACTTCCTTAAAAGGCAGTATGACTATAGACAATACCAGGACAACTAGAGAAATATGAATATAAATAGTAAATTAGATATTAGCATTGTGCTAATAGATTTCTTGGGTGGGATAACTATATTGCAGGTATGTAGGAGAATGTTTTTATTTTTAGGAGACACACAGTGGTATGATGGTAAATGTTTAACGACTGGCTCTGCAAAGGAAAAAAAAAAAAAGCCCTGGTTTGTAGCACTGCCAATTTCCATGGTGTAAATGCTGGTACTATTGCTGATTTCAAGCAACCAACTTGATGCACAGCTGGGAAGAAATGTACACAATCAGCTTTCACATGCTGTTACCAGCCAGTTCCATACTGAAGTACACAGGGTTGAAGTGTCATGACGTCTGCCACTTACTCTCAATTTATAGAAACAAAAAACAAAACAAAACAAAAAAGCCCCTATGTCTGTCTAACCACTTACCTATCTACTGACCTCCCACTCAAGAGAGATAAAACAAAAGTGGTAAGATGTTCACAATCCACGAAAAGTATTTGGATGTTAACTGTATGATTCCAACTTTTCTTGTGGGTTTGAAGTAGAGCAAGCAATGTACGGAAGTTTAAAGAAATCCTATGGCCAACTCTTTTGTATACCAAAAAATTTGTTTGTATATCAAAAATTTTTTTGTACATCAAAAAAATTTGGGCAAGTATACCAAATATGATATAGAGCTTTAACTTAAAGTTATTTTTAAGATCAAAACATTGGAATTCCCTAGCGGTCCAGTGGTTAGGATTCAACATTTTCACTGCCGAGGGCTCAGGGTCAATCCCTGGTCAGGGAGCTAAGATCCTGCAAGCCGCACAGCGCAGCCAAAAAAAAAAAAAAAGATCAAAACGTTTTTAAAAAAAGCAATTTGCCAATACTGAATGCTAAAGTTATACATTCTCCTACTATTATGAATTTAAGTAGAAGTGACCCACTGGATAATGCAACAAACCATGATATGTCTTCACAAAAGAAAATGGCTGATTTGGTTAAAAAATGTAAAGAATTCTCTAGATGTCAGAGTAAAGTTTTATCAATATAAATGGCCCGATTTCAGCTATTGTTATCAAATTTTAATTCCATTCAGAATATATAAGTTTAATAAGTGGGAAAATAAAAAATGGAAACTTCATATTAATTTAAAATGTTAATTCCTAACTATAAACTAGTTGTGCTCTCAAAAAGGATAAGTTTTAAAGTCCAAATAAAAGTCATACTTTGAATAAATATTATTTATAAATAATAAATAAATAACAATTATAAAAAGTTATGACTAGATTCCCAGGCTAGCCTACCAAAGGTTTCTTAACCTATAATATTAGCCCATTTCTTACAGCATCATGGAACAAGTGTAAATTCTGGGTCACAGATGCAGAAGGGCCATGCTCCAAGCACTGAAATCAATCCTAGCTTATATTCTAAAATAAAGAAAAAAGCAATTTGGGGCACCATCTGACCATTCTAATAATTTCCATCAACCTCCTTCTAGTGTCCACCCCCACCCGAATCTCTCTGCCTTAATGCTGCTCTAGATGCTCTTAATGGTGTATGATCACCCAGAAATAGTTGGTGTGCTCCAATTACCTACTTTCCCTCTCCCCTTGCATGCACGGTACAGATGTGTAGTTCAGTACTTGTTTCGAGTTCCTCTAGTTGTATATTCCAGAATACAAGGTTCAGAGTGACAAAACAATAAGGGTCTATTGATCTCTTATGCCTTTTATGATTAACTTTCACAACAGAGTACTGAAACATTCATTTCCTCAGTGCAGCTGATCCAAGTTGTGTATCCTTAGAAATAAAACACTCACCAATCTCTATCCTGTGCCAGGCACAAGCTAGGAGCTGAACCATAGGTTCTCAGTTTGTCTTTCCCACAATCCTTAAGGTTGATGTTATTAAAACAAAAAGAACTGAAGTTCTGACAGGTTATGTAATTTGCTCAAGGTCATTTGGCTGATAAGTACTGAAGTTAGAATTTCTAAGTTTGACCCTAAAGCCTTAGGGTCTTAACTCTTCCTTTTTAGCATGCTGAAATTTGAGCTAATTTTATAACAAAATATGCCCATTATTTCAATAATCCTAAAAAATGTATAATTATACATTTATTAATCTAAATGGATCTCATGTTGGTGTAATTTCAACCAGAATAACAAGGGGAAACTTCAAAAACAGTAAAAACCAGGCACTGTGTGAATGGATAATTTTAGACAGAATGAACCCACCTAAGATACACTTGGGAGCACCTGGCCCTTTGCTCATCTATATGGACGATCCTGTCCATAGGGCAAACCAGTCAACATATATAGCATTTCACACCTTATAAAGTTCTTTGACACATTATCTTACCTGAAACTCAGAAGCAACACTTTGAGCCCAGTACAATTTACAGATGAGAAAACAGGCTTGGAAGCTGACCCAAGTCACAGAACCTATAAGTGACAGAATGAGCCCCAAATCTAAACTCTAAATCCTTTGAGTTTTCCTTTTTTTTTGTGGTACGTGGGCCTCTCATTGTTGTGGCCTCTCCCGTTGCGGAGCACAGGCTCTGGACGCGCAGGCTCAGCGGCCATGGCTCACGGGCCCAACCGCTCTGCGGCATGTGGGATCTTCCCGGACCGGGGCACGAACCCGTGTCCCCTGCATCGGCAGGTGGACTCGCAACCACTGCGCCACCAGGGAAGCCCAATCCTTTGAGTCTTTATCCTACTTATACTCATAAATCTGAAGTTATCCAACAAATTTAATCTCTCTTTCTTTAAAGAAATAGTAACAGGAACAAATTCAGCATTGTGGTTGGAGAGCAGAGAGCTACCAGAAGATGTCTGTGTGTGGATCATTTGTTAAGTAGATGTATATAAACTGGGGACCACTTATACTAAACAGCTTTTGCCTACTTCTTATTTTACAGCATTTTATTTCAATTTAATCAATTTTAAAATATAACCCTTTTTTAACTTTTTATTTTACATGATAATTTATTAACAATGTTGTGATAGTTTCAGGTGCACAACAAAGTGATTCAGTTATACATATACATGTATCTATTCTTTTTCAACTTCTTTTCCCATTTAGGTTGTTACATAATATTGAGCAGAGTTCCCTGTGCTATACAGTAGGTCCTTGTTGGTTAAATATAACCTTCTTTTAAGGTAAGTTATGGGCAAATATATCTTAAATCTATTTTTTTAATTAGGTATAAAGTTGTGATAATACACTAACAGTCAATAATGCAAACAAATTCCTAAAGTGAGAGAATTTCAGGTGATGACACTAAAACAATCAATGATTGCTAATCATCTGCGTCTACTCCTATTTTCTCCACAAATATTGGGATATACTAGTGATTCATTCTTTCAGCAAATATATATTAAGCACCCCCTATGCACCTACCATGTATAAGGCTATCTGCTAGGTGATGGAAATATAGTTGTGAACAAGAGATAAGGCTCTTGTTCTCATGGAACTTAAAATCAAGTTGTGGAGACAGACAATAAGCAAAGAAAAAAATCACAAAATGTGGTAAATGCGGGACTTCCCTGGTGGCGCAGTGGTTAAGAATCCACTTGTCAATGCAGGGGACATGGGTTCGAGCCCTGGTCTGGGAAGATCCCACATGCCGCGGAGCAACTAAGCCCGTGTGCCACAACTACTGAGCCTGTGCTCTAGAGCCCGCAAGCCACACTACTGAAGCCCACGTGCCTAGAGCCCTCGCTCCACAACAATAGAAGCCACCGCAACGAGAAGCCCACACACCACAACAAAGAGTATCCCCTGCTCGCCACAACTAGAGAAAGCCTGCACGCAGCAACGAAGACCCAACGCAGCCAAAGATTTAAAAAAAAAAAAAAAAGTGGTAAATGCTATGAAGGAAACAGACTGCGGAGACACAGAACAACATAGGACACTAATTTAATAAATAATAATAACAGCTAGCATAAACTGAGCACTTTATAAATAGAGTAGTCAGAGAACATCTCTCTGAAAAGTGATATTTAAACCAAGGTCAGAAGAATGACAAAGAGCTACCCATGTGATAACTAGGGAGAAAGGCTTTTTAGGCAGAGGAAATAGTGCACACAAGGCTGTGAATGGTCATCAAAAACCTAAAAGGTGGCCAATGGCACTGGGCATGCTGAACAAGGGGAAGAGATGCAAAAAGCCTTATTGTAATTTTACTGGATGAGTTTCTTTTATATGAAAAGGAATATATGAGAAATCTCAACTCAGGTTATTGCTAGGTCTGTCTTTGGTATTACACATGGATTAATGTCTAATATTTTGACTAGCTACTGGCATTTTTAGCCAGTCCATCCTGTTTCAGTTTAAAAAGAAAGTCTGACATAATCAACGCCAGATTTTTCAACCATTTGAGCAAAGACAGAATTAAGTATTGACAAATTGACTTTGGTTTACCTACTAAGAAAGAAATACTGTTTCCTGGTACTACAATTTTGCTTTTTCATTTAAAAAAAAAAGTCAGTATTAAGTTAGAATTTCTAAGTTTAACATTCCCTCAGTTTTTAAAAACTTCAGCCTTAAATGGGGGAAAAATACTACCATAATTAGGTGCAAAGTTGAGAAGGACAAAAGAATTAATGAATATAAATATTCTTCATTCAACAACTAATTTTTTTCTATACTTGTTCATAATACAGAATGCTTAGGCCCCATGGGTTTCTTCACTTTTTGAAAAGGAAATCAGCTTTTGAGTCACTCTCCCTATGTACACATTAGGCTCTCAATTCTGCCTTCCAATTATCTTTTTTCTCATCCTTCAAAGAAATGACAGTGTTCCACCCACTGAATCACTTCCTTCTTACTGAATGACAGGCAAAAACATAGGGAACCTCTATGTCAAGCCCTTTAGTATTGAATCTCAGAAGTTGTATCAAGCCAGCAATTATTTGACAGCTACTGATGTGTCAAGACCCATCAATGTAAATGGATGAAAGATCAACAGTAGTCACTTTTGGACTTGAGATCACAGGGAGTATACAAAACATATACAGCTTAATTAGCCCCTTGCTTTTGTCCTCCCCAGCTTTCCCTAAATGATTGACTTCTTAATTAGAATATGTCCAATTGTAGCAAGAGCAGTTCACATTTGAATGTCTACTATATCCCAGTCATAGTTCTAAGCACATTACATGCACTAACTTATTTACTCAAAGTAACCCTAAGGCAAGGTACTATTACTTCCTCCACTGTAAAGATGAAGAAGGTGAGGCACAAATAAGATATACAGTTTTCCAAAATCACAGTAATTAGTAAATCTGTTTTTCATTTTCCTCAGGCCTATTTTAAAACAAATTTGGTCCCAATATCTTATAATACTTTAATATAACATACTCCTACCAGTCAGAGGGTTAAGAGCATGTACCCAAGCTTATTTCAAATCTGGGCTGGCCCTCTTATTAGCTGCGTAACCTTGGGTAAGTTACCAAACCTCTCTCTCTGACTCAATTTCATTTATCTATAAAATGGAGATGACAATAGCATCTAATTCCTTGAACAATTGTGATGTTTAAATGAGTTACATATAGGGCTTCCCTGGTGGCGCAGTGGTTGAGAGTCCGCCTGCCAAGGCAGGGGACACGGGTTCGTGCCCCGGTCTGGGAGCGGCTGGGCCCGTGAGCCATGGCCACTGAGCCTGCGCGTCCGGAGCCTGTGCTCCACAACGGGAGAGGCCACAACAGTGAGAGGCCCACGTACCGCAAAAATAAATAAATAAATAAATAAATAAATGAGTTACATATATAAACTACTTGGAATAGTGCCTGGCACATAGTATGTAGAAGAGTTAGCTGTTATTAGTAATAGTACCACCACCTCCACCCAGGGAATTTAGCAAAAGCCCGATCTATTTAATCTAGTCAACACTTCTTTTCCTCTAACATCTGTCATTTGTATTGTCTGACTTACATTGGCTAACAATGAACTATTCTTAGCAAGTAAGCAACACATCTAACTCCCATGCTATTTTTTTCTAGTTCTTACCACTTCTTTCCTCCTATTTCAGTTGCCCAGGAAGAACTGTTTGAGATTAAAATGGTTTGCATTATACTCTAGGCAAGTTCATAAGCCATCGCAATACTAAAGCTAAAGCCTAAATTTGTAATACAATCAAAAAGGGGGTTTCTTAGTCTATTCAGCCTGCTATAACAAAATACCATAAACTAGGTGGCTTATAAACAACAGAAATTTCTTTCTCACAGTTATGAAGGCTGAAAAGTCCAAGATCAAGACACTAACAGATCTCGGTGTCTGGTGAGGACCAGCTTTCTCATTAGGCAGTTGTCTTTTCATTATAACCTCAGATGGTGGAAGGGGTAAGGACACTTTCTTGGGTCTCTTTCATAAGGGCACTAATGCCATTCATGAGGTCTTCACCCTCATGACCTCATCACCTACCAAAGGCCCCTACCTCCTACTACTATCGTTTTAGGGCTTAGGATTTCAACACATGGATTTTGGGGGCACACAAGTATTCAATCTACAGCAGAGGGAAAAAACTAAGCATTCCTCTCAGTTTTAACCTCAAAAAATCAAACTGATTGGTATTTTATTCGTGGAACAGGTTTTGCACTAATAGTTTTTACTTAAGAATTATAAATGACTTACAATATGTGTTCAAATATGAATTGAAACAAAGTATGTTTAAATTATTAATGCCTTGATGATTTCCTAGATGTTATAGGCCTTAACCTTTCATAACAGTTGATAAGCTCAGACAACATTCTTAGAAATGTCTGATGAAGAAACTGTTTCTAACCAAAGCATAAAGCATAGCAAAATTGACATTTATCTTTTAAATTTAAAAGGTGTTGATTCTACTTAAATTGTTGAACAATACCATGAACTTGGGACTTCTGAAACCTTGGGACTTTTTTTTTTTTTTTTTTTTGCGGTACACGGGTCTCTCACCGCTGCAGCCTCTCCCACCGCGGAGCACAGGCGCTGGACGCACAGGCTCAGCGGCCATGGCTCACGGGCCCAGCCACTCTGCTGAACGTGGGATCCTCCAGGACCGGAGCACAAACCCGCGCCTCACGAATTGGCAGGCGGACTCCCAAACACTGCGCCACCAGGGAAGCCCGCCTTGGGACTTTTGAAATCAAAACATAAGCTTATATTCTATTATTTTGAAAAATATTTTTATAGAAAAAATATGCATTCAAAAACATACAAAATTATAAATACCATACATTTATACCATAAATAAATATTAAATGTTAAAAACATAAAATGCTTTAATTGCTTCTATGCAAACACCATACTTTAGACATCTCTTGAAACACTGGGCATTCAATATCTAACTAGGATCAGATCCAAACTTTACATCCTTGAGTACAAGGTGAAGTAACATTGTTTAACCTCTCCAGCTGCCCAGATCTAGTCAGAATTTAACACCGTTTAAAAATATATTTCCAGGAAGCTTGGTCCACCCATGCCACCCCCTAAATATAGAGGTTAAGATGTAACTGTAATAACATATGACACAGAAATAAATTACACATACATCAAGCATCCTTTCATAGCTTTTGTATCTTCTCAGATAACTATACATTAAAATTAAAAGCCTACTAAATCTGCTTGAGCCTTAGCAGGTTACAGGCTATGAATGCAAAACAAAACAAGATACTATTAGGTTATTGCACATTTGACTATTTCTTTACCTCTGTTGAACATATTTTATAACTGACCAACATATAACCATCTGTAATATCTTGTTTAACATGGTAATGATCATTTATTTAAAACCTACTATGTGCCAACCACTGTCGTATTTCATTCTAACAACTATGAGAAGTTGGAATTATCCCCATTTTACAGACAAAGAACCTGAGACTCTCAGAGATAAAGGAAATTAATGAAGATTACACAGCTAGCAAGTAATGGAACAAGGATACAAATACAGGTCTGATTCCAAAACCTGTGCTAATGATAACATCAAAGACTCATCTTTGGCAGCATTGCACAAGTAATGTTATATAACTGCTTAAAAATTTAGAAAAAGAAAAAGGAGGAAAAAAAAGATTTACCTCAGACTATAGTAAAATTCTATTGACTACTGAGAAACGTGGCCATTGTACAGTAACCTCTTAATTATCTGGAAGTACAGTAGAAGGTCTTTTAATTTTCACTTAATCAACTAGCAAGATTGTCCAATGCTTTCCATATCTTCCATAGAAGCAAACTGACAGACATGAGCAAGCTAATAAGTTACTTGCCAGTTGCCTGCACACTTCTACTACTACTAGTTGAGTTGTATGCTTAAGTAGTATCTGGTGTTTCTTCCCAAACCTGCTTATGCGAATTTATTTTAAAACTATATAAATCAATGAAATGAATGCACAAAAAGGTTATTTCTGTGAAAACTACGTTGAATGTTTTGGAAAGCACATATTTTGATGAACATAATTTTGATGAATATATATTCCCTCTCCTCCCAAAACAAATTTCTGTTGACTACACAAATATCCTTGTAATTCCTGGTGTACACAGACACCTATAAAATTGTGTGAAACATTAAAAAAGAATTTAACACTTTTTAAATGTAAAATATTCCACCCTTGGATTTTTTTGCAGTCTTATTCCACTTTAAAGAAATCGAAAGTAGAAATCTTAGGTGTACATTTTTGGTGTGGTTTACATAGGAAAGATCATATCTAACTCTGAAAAACAGACCCCAGTTCACCCCCAAAAAAGGGCCTTGAGCCTACACCAAAAGACAAGTGAAATAATTAAGGCTGTTATTTTTTCTGATTCCTCATTTAAACTTTTTAAATTAGCCAACCAACTACCACATGCAACCATGTAGGATAAGAGGGTCCTTTTGTACTTAGAAACTTTCTGAAGCACAGCTGTATACCACTAAGCAAATATCTCAGAGTTTCTACACTAGAATTCGTATACTTTCTTAGCTTCTGAATGAATATCTGAAGGTTCTCTTATTTATTCTCATTTTTTAGAGAACTCAGTGCTAAGCATTGTTATCTAGTTCTTTATCCCTAAAAGCAGTAAAATTAAAAGGAGACAAGAATAAGCATATTGACAACAAAGACTGTTGACAGCATGGGAATTCAAAAATCAGATCTTAAAAAAAATAGGCTGAAGTGGTTTAAGCTAGAGGAAAAAAAAAAAAAATCTGTGTCCACATATCATGATTACAACTGAAAATATTTTTGGCATTTAAAGAGTAAAGTTTCAGTTATCCAGAAAATTAACTCATATAGAATAGCTTCTTAGATACCAATGTAGAAAAAGTGAAGTATTACTGTTGTCAAGCTCTCCCATAATTGTGCCTTGCCAACCACAGGTCAAGAAATCAATTCAATGGGTTATGCAAGCAATTTTTAACAAGAGAAATAGAACAGAAAGTACAAGACCACACTGCACATAGTAAGAGTAAGTATATTTTGTGAAAAGTTTATTTCAGTATTTCTATAATACTTTGTAAAGTAAAAGATACTACTTACTCTAGGTCCTGGTCAAAAGAAAGCCATGGGCCTAAAGACTCATATTATAAAATATAGTGACAATACTAAACTTTCAATCACCTCATCTTTACATCATAATGCTAAAGATAGCTACAATTTTAACGAGAAAAAAGTCTCTTTTTTAGGAGTCTTGATGCATAAATGTATTTACTTTTCCTAGTAGTCTACATTAATATATAACATTTTATTGTGTTTAGTACTAGTTTTGGCTAAAATAGAGATTGTGTGCAAATACTATTTTTTTAACTGCTTAGGGGACTTCCCTGGTGGTCCAGTGAGTAAGTCTCTGCCCTCCCAATGCAGGGGGTCCAGGTTCCATCCCTGGTCAGGAAACTAAATCCCACGTGCGTGAGGCAACTAAAAGATCCCGCATGCGTCAACAAAGACCTGGTACAGCCAAAATTTTAAAAATAAACAAACAAACAAACAAACCTGCGTAGGACCTTAAAGCAACTTTTGCAACAACCACCAAAACAAAAACAAAAAACAAATAGCAACTCTGATTTTCTCTGCTTGTTTACTTTGAGATGCAATTACCGACCTTGGTGCCATCTTTCCAAAGTCACAGATGAAATCTAAAAGTCTAAACTTGGCATTCTACACAAGCAACCTGCTTAGTAACAATATTCTTGCTAATACTTAATTCATACAAAGCTGATTTTAAGAAACAACCAAACACTTAAAACTAATCCACTAAATTAAGTATGGCTTTCTCCACTTCTTTCTAGTGCATTTTAAGACAGTATTACCAAAGATGTATTTTAATAGAAAAGAAAATTTGACTTTCTAATCCAGTTTGAAAAAATATATGGAAAAAATAACCAGTTTAATACATATCTTTAAAAATTATTTTATTTTATTCTTTTAAATTATCATTTACTGATTGATCGATTGACTGCCATGTTGAGGCCTGCGGGATCTTAGTTGCCCCACCAAGGATCAAACCTGTGCCCCCTGCAGAGGGAGCACGGAGTCCTAACCACTGGACCGCCAGGGAATTTCCCATTATCTTTTTTTTTTTTTTTGCGGTACGCGGGCCTCTCACTGTTGTGGCCTCTCCTGTTGCGGAGCACAGGCTCCGGATGCGCAGGCTCAGCGGCCATGGCTCACGGAACCAGCCACTCCGTGGCATGTGGCATCTTCCCGGACCGGGGCACGAACCCGTGTCCCCTGCATCGGCAGGCAGACTCTCAACCACTGCGCCACCAGGGAAGCCCTCCCATATCTTTTTTTAAATGAGCATCTAATTCATAAAGATAAATTAACATTTCCAATCCGAAAGTCTCAGATTTGGAAGGAACTCTGTCATCCAGTCCAACTCCCTACCAAATACATTAATCCTCTTCCTACAATGTTCCTTGGACTCAAATTCCCATATGACAAACTCCTACTACCACTATATTAAAACCTTCTAAAGTTGATCTTTGCAATGGCCAATCAAAAGTAATTGATAAATGAGTTTTCAATTCCTTTGAAGTCCTTGAGAAACACAGTGTATGCATTATTCCCATAAGTCCTGAAAATACAGGTTTAGAAAGGAAATGGCACATTTACAGTACTTATTATAGGGATTTCAGTAGCCCTGTGTATATATTGATATACTGGACAAAGCCCTGGAGTACTTTGCAAACTTTTAGAGTTTGCCTAAAGCACAAAAATCAGCAATGACAAATAATATTTGTGAACTCAATCTTAAATTCTCTCAGTTTATCAAGATCAAATTCTCAAGTTGAAAAAACTTTTAAACTTCTTTAAAATCGAAGTTAGATTGAACCTAAAAATGAGTAATGTAACTCAAATGATACCAAGTATTGTGGCAACAGATACAAGTGCTCTTCTTGGCAATTTCACTTTTAGTATCTCTTGAAACTAATACTTTGAAGACATTTTTGAAGAATGTATTCTCCCATCTAGTTCCTAACTCTTCCATGCACCCTTCTCTACCTTACCAGCTGGAATCTGTAACAGAAAACAAATAATCATATGTAATTCACAAAGAGTTGATCCTGCCGCAGAATTAGGTTAACGTTTCTAAAATGGGGCACAGAAAAAAAAAATCCTACTTAAATCAATTATTTACCTCGGTCTGGCTTCATTTTCACGCCAATTTCCACCCAAGGTGCTGTGAAATACACGTGTGGGTTCTTTCAACAGGCTTGCCGCCGATTCTCTGGCTACTGCTCCGTTTTCAAAATGCTAAAAGAGATCAAAATAAAATTAATCTGGTCTTGCCCTCAACACTCGATCTTGCAAGAAAACTACTGCTAACAGGCCTCTCCCTGGCACTAAGCGCGGTGACAGCACCATCCATAAGTCTGAAAAAAGCAAAACTCTGCACCGCCCTCCGCCATCTCCTCCGGACCGAGCACCCCTCTTCCCCGCCCCTGTGCTCTCCAGGCCAACGTGTCCTTCTTTGACACAGTGTTTCGGAACCAAAAGGAAGATCTATTTATAACCTGAAGGTACAGGCAGGGAAAAAAAAAAAAAGGATTCAAGCAACACAAGCTAACTAACCCCTTTGTAAGAAAAATACCGCTGGGAACTGTGGCACCTCCGCAGTGGCTGGTATAGAAATGCTCCGACCTGGTGACTTGGGCGCAGGAAACTCTTCAAGACCCCAAGCGCCTCGCCTACAGCTCCGCCCGCCCCGCCGGGCCTCACCTGTGTAGTTACACTCTGGCTAGTCTTCCTGCCTCAACCGCGGCCAAGTTGACACAATGAGAGGGTCAGAAAGAAACGCGAGTCATCTCCTCGTGCCCAGCCTCCAGTCCCAAACGAACTCTACTGGGCTGTCCCGGGTCGTCCCTGCCACCCCCCGGCCCTGAGAGGTCTTCCCCGGGAAGGTGTTTACGGCCGGGCGCTCGCCCCTACTCGGCGCAGCCTGACCCGTGCGGCCCCCTTCCGTCCCGCCGCGGCCCTGATTTCCTTCAGCCACGCCGTCCGGAGCGCCGCGCCAGCCCTTTTCCCCGCCGGAGAGTTGTTTTCATGGCTCCCTCGGCCGACCTCTGCTGACTAACTCGCTCTCCTCTCCCGTCCCAGTCCCTCCTCCTCTTGGCACTTCTCTCCGCCGCTCGCCCAGCGGCTCACATCACACTCCCACCTCAGACGTCAGGCTCCGAGAGGCGCAGGGCCGGCGAGAGCGTAATGTGGCGCGCAGCGGCCCCCGGGGCTGCGTTAGAGGACCATGGGGGCCCGAGACAACAAGCCCGACGCGGCTCCCCGGCGCCCCTGTGGCCATCCACCCCCGCCTCGGCCGCCGCCTCGCTCCGCTCCCGGCGCTCAGCCCCTCGCCCTGCCTGCCCGACTCGCACCCGAGCCCCGCTGCCCCCGGGCTTCGCCTGCCCGTCGCCCCGGCCGGCCCGCTCGCCCCGCGCCTCTGCCAGCTCTTCGCCCGCCCGCTGCCTCTAGCTCTGGAGTCCCAGCTCCCGGTCCCCCTCGCTCGCCCAGTTCTTTCTCTTCAGTTTGCCCTGTCAAAACACTGTCCGGGTCACGTGTCCCAACAACAGCCAACCCACCGCTCGTCACTTCCTCCCCGGCGGCCTCCGCGGCGGGCGCCCGGTTGTTATGGCAACGCTCCCCGCGCCCCGGGGCGTTAGCCTGGGGGCCTGTGTTCCCTTGCTGGTGCTGCCGGCTGCGAAGGGCCGGCGGAGCCCGGGAAGCCCGAGAGGCGCCCGGCGCTTTGGCCGCGCTCCCCGCCGGCCTGCGCTCCGAGCTGGCTGCGGCGCTTCTGGGACCAGGAACTGGAGCTGCGCTATTAGAGCACAGGGTAACTGGGGAGATGTCATCCGAGGGCCTGCCCTAGACGTGGAGGATAATTATAGTCTCCTCCTCCTCCTCCACACTGGATGCTGGCGCAGAGTTGTGACCCAGCCCCGAGGGGCTTGCAGTGCTCGGTGGAAGTCGGGTCTAATTAATGTGGCCAAGACAGGAGAGTGGGCAGCCATACGCTGCAGGGATTGGGGAGTTTAAGAGCAAGAACCCTCCCCAACCAGATTTTTTTCAAATCACCAGGGATTTTAGTAGCATTCGGAACCCAAGCTCTAGAGGCCTTCACTGTGCTAAAAATAACTTTTATAACCTCTAAAACACTGACTCATGGCAGGAGGACACTTTTGACACCGTGTTATTGTTAGGGAGCTGTAATTTTGTTGTGCTATAACAACGTGACATGATGACATTTCGTGTTGCGATGTTGTATCATCATTTCAACACAAACAGATGACAAGGATCTGCTGTAATTAAAACAAGCAATCCTAACAAGGGCTGAAGCTATTAGCTACTCTATAGACAAAGTACACATGGGGTTGTGAGCTCAAAACAGAGACAGAGAAGTACAAAATTTGCAATCCTCTTTGGTTTCATTTAGAAAAAGCCTTTTTTTTAAAGAAATAATTTTGCATACAAGAATCACAACAGGCAAGTACTAGGTTAGGTTTAAAGGTGATTTACTTTAGTCTTTGTACACTTCTGAGGTTTCCAAAGTTTTATAGGAAGTATGTTTACTTCTACATCAGAAAAGTTTTTGTAAATTACAAGATTGGGATTGCATTTTTTTTTTGCCTCACATCTATTAAATACATGAAATTTTTATTATGAAGAAAACAATATTTTCTGGATGTTTTCATATGCACAGTAAAATTACATATGCACCTGCAATTAAAAACCTTAACTCTAAGATTGCAACTAATCAAAACAGGACAGAACATTCAGGAAGGTAACATTCATCTTCATGGGAAATGTTCTGGCATCGTGAAGATGAAACTTCTGACAAATGGCAACAGTTCCTTTATGTAATAGCTGCAAATGTTAACTCCCAGTGGATTTGACTTTGATATTACAGAACACTGTAGTATGTAGTTTCTTTTATGAACTGAAGCTTTACTTGTTCTAACATCACTTCTCAATTAACCTTGGTAATGGGAGACAGAAAGAGCAGTTAAAGATAATCCAAAATCCTAAATTTAGCACAACAGCTGGGACCAGATAACAGCTATTGTAAAGGCTTACTGGGTGAACAGGCAGCAAGATCTGTGATTTAGCTCCTCTTCTTCTGCCGAATTTGCAAGAGGTATAAAGACCAGAAAAATGTTGAGAGTAGAAGCTGAGAATATTGGATAATCTGGAAAACAATTCTCTTTTAAACAATTAAGCTTTTTTTTTTTTTTTTTTTTTTTTTGTGCCTCTAACCGCTGTGGCCTCTCCCGTTGCGGAGCACAGGCTCCGAACGCGCAGTCTCAGCGGCTATGGCCCACGGGCCTAGCTGCTCTGCGGCATGTGGGATCTTCCCAGACCGGGGCACGAACCCGTATCCCCCGCATCGGCAGGCGGACTCCCAACCACCAGGCCACCAGGGAAGCCCTAAACAATTAAGTTTTAACAGCACGTGGATTAGTGATGCTGTCTGAACATTTGTTAGACTACCTCGAAGCTCTTTATTGAGAATCTTAAATTTGTTGAAAAGTTGGAGATCATTATGGCAGTGGAAAAATATTTTAAAAGAGGTGTATTTTTGACTCATTCATTCATTTTTCAAATTATTTTTTCACTTAGCCTACATTTATGGAGCACTCACTCTCTGCTAGGCATATGCTAGTTTTTGAGAGCACAAAAGTCACCAAAAACAGGGTCGTTACTCTCATGGAGCTTACAGTATTGATTACTACATTTGCATAGCCTAGGTCAAGTCACATTCTACAGCCTCTTTTAACCTATAAAAATGAGGGGTTTGGACTCAGGCAGTAAATAATCTCTTTCCTTTTTAATTCTGAAACAATCCTGTAATTGTATAAAGCATTTGTAGAATGGTTGGAAATAAGGACCTACCTACCATGGCAACTCTAAGTGTTGGTGATAAAGTGTCTTTGCACCTTGGAGCACTCAAGCAAAACAAACATCTCTGGTTTCTGCTTGGTGAGGTGTGAAAGTGGGTGAAGAAAGTAAGTCAAAACAGCTGGCAGGGTGCTTCCCTGGTGGCGCAGTGGTTAAGAATCTGCCTGCCAATGCAGGGGACATGATCTCGGTCCCTGGTCCAGGAAGATCCCGCATGCCGGGGAGCAACTAAGCCTGTGTGCCACAACTACTGAGCCTGCGCTCTAGAGCCCGTGAGCCACAAGTACTGAAGCGCGCATGCCTAAAGCCCATGCTCCGCAACAAGAGAAACCACTGCAATGCGCAGCCTGCGCACCGCAACAAAGAGTAACCCCCTCTCGCCGTGACTTGAGAAAGCCCGCGCGCAGCAACGAAGACCCAACGCAGCCAAAAATTAAATAAATAAATATTTTTAAAAAAACAGCTGGCAGGAACCTTTCCCCTTTTACATCTGATTTGCTCTCCATTTTGCTTTCCCCTAGTGTTGCAAAGACTTGAGTAATTAACTTCAAAAAAGTTAGCTCATCTTCAGCTAGGAGGTAATCCCCTCGATTTTGATATGTTTTGCTGACATGGGCAGTGTATAACAAAACTGTGTGTTTAATGGAGGTGTTTTTACTAACTAAGGTGATGAGGATTACTGGTTTGCTCACTTTATTAGTACAAGGCTGTTACTGTTATTAAGGTCATGGAACCAGTCCAGGCTACCAGAATGAGCTCCACCAAAGCAGGGACTAGTGCATTTTTCTTCTTGTATCTCTAACACCAAGCATAGGACCTGGTACAGAGTAGGAGCTCAATACATGTCAACCTTTGTATTCACCAATAAAATATTCTTGTACATGCCCACAAACTGTACCTCTAATACCAGTTGGCATTTACTCCCTAGTGGGATAAAGCTAGATAGAGAGCTGGGAAATCAGTGGGTGGCACAAACTTCATACATGAAGGATAAGTTTTCATTATACTTTTGGTATTGTCTTATAATAGTAGGAGCTCATTGTGGGTTGAATTGTGCCTTCCAAAATGATATATTGATGTCCTAACCCTGATACCTGTGAATGTGACCTTATTTGGAATTAGGGTCTTTGCAGATGTAATCAAGTTAAGATGTAGTCATGCTGGAGTGGGGTGGGCCCTAAATCCAATTACAAGTGTCCTTATAAAGTGAGAGAGATTTGACGACAGAGGAGAGACAAGGAAGATGGCCATGTGACGGGGCCATCCAGAGATTGGAATGATGCAGCTGCAAGCCAAAGAATGCAGAAGATTACCACAAGCCACCAGAGTCTAGTAAGAGACAAGGAAGGATTCTTCTCCAGAAATTTCAGTGGGAGCATGTCCCTGCCAGTATCTTGCTTTTGTCCTTTGCATCTTCAGAACTGTGAGGGAATAAATTTCTGTTGTCTTAAGCCACTCAAGTTTGTTGTATTTTGTTACTGTAGCCCTAGGAAACTAATATAAAACTCCAGCAAAGAATATTGCCATAATTTTTTCTTGACCTGTAAGTTGCATTGCTGATATGGCAAGTTTTCTAAAATTTCCAGATTCTGAATGGTCACCAAATCATGGAGATCTTTAATTCTATAAAAATTACTGTAAATAGTTGGAAATGTGAAGAAAATCTCTCTAGTGTCACAAAAGAACAACTTTATGATCATGAATAATAAGTGGTTGAGAATCATCACATGAAAATACACTGTTTTACATATGGTGATTGGTAGATCTGTTTTCATAATATTGTGGAAATAAAGACTAGTAGAATTAACTGGAATGTATAGATAAATCTTCTAAGGTAAGTAAAAAAATATCAAATTGTGTACTTTAATTCTTGAAGCAACAAGAGGAAAGTCACGCTATCTTTTCTGTACCGAAATATTTCTGATTGTTCAGTCATATTTATTACAGTTCATTTCTTCCTAAGGGAGAAGGGTCATGGAGTCGTTGCTAAGGTATTGTTCTCATGTAAACAACCCTCCACCTTCTTTTAAATCGGTTGGCTGATTTGTCCTTTTTTGAGACTCCTGTTTGTCCACCTTCTTTAACCACGGGTATAAGGAAGTGAAAAATGATTCTTTCTGGTTCCTGCTTGCAGAAGTGACTGTAGTACTCAGAAATATGAAAGCTTCTAAACTTCAAGCCATGGGAACCTTTCATCTGAAGGTTTGCTGAGCTGCTAGAGGTCTCTGAGCCATCAAGACTTAAGATCTTTTCAAAAGTTAAAAATAATTGTTCATTTTTGTGACAGTAATTGTGCTCAGCACTTCACATATATTATACATTTGATCCTGAGAGGGTGATATTATCTTGTAGATTAGGAAACTGGGGCTCTGAGTTGAGTAAGTTTCCCAAGGCTGCAGTTAATAAGTAGAAGCAGCCTGCTTCCTAAGTGGGCTCATTTAATTTCCATAACAACATGATAAAGTAGGTTAAATTATTCCAAATTTTTCAAACGGGGAAACTAATACTCAGAAACATTTGAGAATGGTTGCACATTTGGAATGTAAATTGGTTTATATAAACTTAAGCTCAGTGCTTTGAGATATAAGTTCTAAATAGAATGGCTGTGGTTGGTTTGTTATATGTAAACTCCAAAGAGCAAATAGTCACACTTAGTTAATAACAGCAGCTAATATTTCTTGAGCATTTAAGTAGTAAGCACTATACTGAGTGCTTTATAGGTATTAGTTCATTTAATCCTCACAATACCCCATGAAGTATTATTATCCCTATTTTATAATCAGATAAACAGGAAAAAGGAAGTTAAAAAACATGCCAAAAGTCAAGCAATTAGGAAGTGTCAGAGCCAGGATTCACACCCAAGGAGCATGACTGTGGAGCTTATGTCCTTAACTACCACCTAGTACTGGTCCCATATAGTTTGGTTTTCCTCCTAAACCCTGTATCTTCCTGCCACTGGGCTTTTGCCATTTCCCCCACAAAATGTTCCTCCCCAGTTCCTATCTAAACCCTTGTGGACTTTCAGGGCCCAAAATCTTACTTCACAATGCCTTCTAACGCCCACACTCACACACACCCATCTGTCTTTTCTATGAACTCATGTTTTATTTATGATCTTAAAACTACATACTATATATTTTTTTATCTTTTTATGGGCAGAGATGAACTGTGACCTCGGGTTCCTTTTTATTTCTTGTGATGACTGACACCAAACTGGGCACAAAGCCTGAAGTAACTACTGAAGACTTGAGGCCATCACTATTCTCTAGAACTACTCCAGCCAATACAGTAGCCACTGGTCACATGTGGCTACTGAGCACTTGTAATGTGACTAGTGAAACTGAGAAACTGCGTTTTCCATTTTAATTTAAATATAAACTGAATGACTGGTTCTTGATTCCATGATTAGAAAATTAAGTATGTTTGGAACAACTTAGGTATATGAATCTACTTTTTCCAACTGCAAATTGTAGGAAATATAAATATAGATCAATTATTTCTTTTTTTTCAACCAAATTTTTTATTGTAGCAAAATTCACATAACATAAAATTCACCATTTTAACCATTTTAAACTGTACAGTTTAGTGGCAATTAGAACATTCACAATGTTGTGCAACCATCACCACTATCAGTTCCAGAACATTTCCAACGCCCTAAAAAAACCCTTGTACCCACCATTCAGCAGTTACTCTTCATCCTCCCTCCCCCAAGTCCCTGGTACCCACAACTCTGCTTCCTGTCTGTATGGATTTGCCTCTGTTGCACATTTCACATAAATAGATCAACCAACATTTTTCAGGCTCAGCACCTGCTAGGCACCAAGGGTATGCAGATAAATATGACAATCTGCTCTTAATGAGATCACTTTCAACTGGGATGAAACAGATTTAAAAAAATCATAGTAGAATGTGATGTGACGATTACTGTAATAAAAATATGAACATTGTGAGAAAACAGATGAGGGAGATAAGGGATGCTGCAAGAAGTAAGATTTGAATTTGGGCATGGGGGCAGAAGTTTGCTAGACCAATGAGGGCTGGGCAGGAGAGTGGTGTAGAAAAGAGGGAGCTGGAGTAGGACAGGGAGAGTGTGACCAAGGCACTATATCAATTATTTCTAATGAAAATTTAGCATCCAAATTCAAATGTGCTGAAAGTCTGAAATATACACCAGATTTCAAAGACTTAGTAAAAGTATAAAAAAAGGAATATAAAATATTAATACTCTAAAAATGTTGATTATGTATTGAAATGATCCTGTTTTAGATAGATTTGGCTTCTTTAAAAAAAATTTTTAATGTGGCTACTGGGAAATGTAAAGTTACATATGTAATTCACATAATACTTCTATTAGACAACACTGCTCTAGGACTTGGTGGCTTAGTAGCAGCAACACAAAAGACATTTGAAAATCAGCTATGCTCCCCAACCAAGTGATGCCTTCTAGCAGTTCAAATTTAGGGCTAAGGGAACTTACTGCTTGCTCTAGTCCTATCAAGAGTTCTATGCATCCTAAGCAGAAATAGAGACACAGATGTAGAGAACAAACATATGGATACAAAGGGGGAAGGGGAGGTGAATTGGGAGATGGGGATTGACATATATACACTATTGATACTATGTATAAAATAGGCAACTGATGGGAACATACTGAAAGCACAGGGAACTCTACTCAATGCCCTTCAGTAACCTAAATGGGAAGGAAATTGAAAAAAGAGGGGATGTATGTATACATATAGCTGATTCACTTTGCTGTACAGTAGAAACTAACACATTTTAAAGCAACTATACTCCAATGAAAATTAAAAAAAAAAAAAAAGACTTCTATGCATCCTATGGGAATTCCCTGGTGGTCCAGTGGTTAGGACTTGGTGCTTTCACTGCAGAGGGCATGGGTTCAATCCCTGGTCAGGGAAATAAGATCCTGCAAACATAGCGGTGAGGCCACACACACACACACAAAATTTCTATGCATCGTAATGAGACTTGAACACACCACAAAATGGTGACAGCATACCTTAGATATAGTAGACACTGTAGAGAATGACCCTTCCAAACACACACGTTAAATTCAGTAGTGTTTTCATAGAAATTATTTTCCCTTTTGTGCCTGTTAAAGGATCACACACAGAACTATCTTGCCGCCAAACAGTGTGAGCTATTTTCAGAAGCAGTGATGTGTGGACTTCAGTTAAACTCTCCATGAGCTGGTAGAGACATTAAGTCTAATATAAATCAAGTTACTGGTCCTTTAAATCTTTTCATCAGAATATATCAGTTCATTGCATCCTAATCCGAATTCTGTGACAGTGTTTTTCACTGTAAAAAAAAAAAATCCATACCATTTGACTTGAATGTAGATATAAACAACAACAGTGACCTCTGTTTCAAAATGTGTATGATAAGACACAGCAGTATAAAGCAACTATACTCCAATAAAAAAAATGTATGTGATAAACTAAATGATTAGATATTTCAGAAAAAATATTTTGAGCAGAGTCTTATTCTTCCAAAAGTTTTTAAAGAAGCAATCTTAGGTTATTATGCTATTAGGTTTTTAAGAAAGAAAAAAAAGTGTAAGACTGTACAAAAATAATGCAGAAAATCTCCAACTCCTTTTTACAAATGGGAAAACTCATAACTGAAACTAAATTCTTCACATGCAATTGATAGAGCATGATAGAACAATCTGTAATATAATTTTTCAAATCAAATTTCTGCTGCTTCTGCCAGAACCAAAAAGCTCAATGCAGCATAAAAAGAATTCTAGAAGTGATTCTTTTATTTGCCTGCTGTGTATATCTCAATAATTTCATTCTGCCATGCTTCAGAGAGAAGAGCACATTAGCTGCCTTCTTATTCCAAATTTCACAGGCAAAATTCTGTACTTGCAACTCAGTGTAATTGGTCTTTATTTCCAAAACGTCATTTCTGTCTAACATAAGATTAATTCAATTTGGCATTCATTGAATTTTGAATGCCAAATACTTTGCTGGGCTCTAGAGAAAAAGAGGCCAGAAAAGCAAGTACTTACCCTCCAAAAGCTTTATTAATCTAAAAAGGAGGTGGCAATGTAAATAAATAACTGCAATTTATTTGATAGCAGCAAAAAATTCATGCATAAAGAAAACAGCTGGCACAAAGAAGGAAAGTTGCTTCTCTCTAGAGGAAGGAGTTGCTTAGGAAGGAAAAGGAACATATTAGCTATGCTTTGGAGCATGAAGGAGTCATCATCAGACAAACAAAATGGGGTGGGATGCAGATGGGGGGAGTTGTTCCTAGCATGTCACTCCAGCATGTTACTGAGGCATGATAGAACATATTTTGTTCAAGATGCCATATTAGGTCAGATTCAAAAAAGTTAAATGAAAGTGATAGGTACAATATCAGACAGCCCCCGCCCCTTTTGCCATCGGCCGCAGTTCTCCATCCCTCCACGTATCCATGCTTTTCCCTTGTAACTTGCAGTCTCTCCCAGTAATAGGTCAGAATACATTGCCCAGATCCTGGTTCAGCCACACGACTTACCCTGACAAATAGAATGAGGCTAACATGATAGTTTTGAGCTAGACCTTAAGAGGCCTTAGCTGTTTGCTCTCTTGTGCCTCTACCATTTACGTGAAAAACAGATACCAGGGCTAACCTGCAGGTCCCTAGAAGATGAGAGACAAATGGAAGGAAATTTAGCCACCTCACATGACCCACAGATCATTCCAGCTTTGATTAGCAGTACCACCATAGCCAACTCATATACCCAAGAATATGAATTGTTGTTTTAAGCCACTAAGGTTTGGAGTGGTTTGTTACACAGCATTTTTGAGGCATTAGCAAACCAATACAGCCATAGCAATGAATTTGGGTTTTATCTTGTGGATGACAGAAAACTATAAAGGATTTTTAAATGAATAGTTAGATTGTTTCAGAAAGATGGCTTCAGCAACAAAGTGGAAGATGGAGACGGAAAGAGATGGTGGCAAAAAAGCTACTACAGGGCTTCCCTGGTGGCGCAGTGGTTGAGAGTCCGCCTGCTGATGCAGGGGACACAGGTTCGTGCCCCGGTCCGGGAAGATCCCCCATGCCGTGGAGCGGCTGGGTCCATGAGACATGGCCCCTGAGCCTGCGTGTCTGGAGCCTCTGCTCCACAGCGGGAGAGGCGACACCGGTGAAAGGCCCGCATACCGCAAAAAACAAAAAAGCTACTACAGGGCTTCCCTGGTGGCGCAGTGGTTGAGAGCCCCCCTGCTGATGCAGGGGACACAGGTTCGTGCCCCGGTCCGGGAAGATCCCCCATGCCGTGGAGCGGCTGGGTCCATGAGACATGGCCCCTGAGCCTGCGTGTCTGGAGCCTCTGCTCCACAGCGGGAGAGGCGACACCGGTGAAAGGCCCGCATACCGCAAAAAACAAAAAAGCTACTACAGGGCTTCCCTGGTGGCGCAGTGGTTGAGAGCCCCCCTGCTGATGCAGGGGACACAGGTTCGTGCCCCGGTCCGGGAAGATCCCCCATGCCGTGGAGCGGCTGGGTCCATGAGACATGGCCCCTGAGCCTGCGTGTCTGGAGCCTCTGCTCCACAGCGGGAGAGGCGACACCGGTGAAAGGCCCGCATACCGCAAAAAACAAAAAAGCTACTACAGGGCTTCCCTGGTGGCGCAGTGGTTGAGAGCCCCCCTGCTGATGCAGGGGACACAGGTTCGTGCCCCGGTCCGGGAAGATCCCCCATGCCGTGGAGCGGCTGGGTCCATGAGACATGGCCCCTGAGCCTGCGTGTCTGGAGCCTCTGCTCCACAGCGGGAGAGGCGACACCGGTGAAAGGCCCGCATACCGCAAAAAACAAAAAAGCTACTACAGGGCTTCCCTGGTGGCGCAGTGGTTGAGAGCCCCCCTGCTGATGCAGGGGACACAGGTTCGTGCCCCGGTCCGGGAAGATCCCCCATGCCGTGGAGCGGCTGGGTCCATGAGACATGGCCCCTGAGCCTGCGTGTCTGGAGCCTCTGCTCCACAGCGGGAGAGGCGACACCGGTGAAAGGCCCGCATACCGCAAAAAACAAAAAAGCTACTACAGGGCTTCCCTGGTGGCGCAGTGGTTGAGAGCCCCCCTGCTGATGCAGGGGACACAGGTTCGTGCCCCGGTCCGGGAAGATCCCCCATGCCGTGGAGCGGCTGGGTCCATGAGACATGGCCCCTGAGCCTGCGTGTCTGGAGCCTCTGCTCCACAGCGGGAGAGGCGACACCGGTGAAAGGCCCGCATACCGCAAAAAACAAAAAAGCTACTACAGGGCTTCCCTGGTGGCGCAGTGGTTGAGAGCCCCCCTGCTGATGCAGGGGACACAGGTTCGTGCCCCGGTCCGGGAAGATCCCCCATGCCGTGGAGCGGCTGGGTCCATGAGACATGGCCCCTGAGCCTGCGTGTCTGGAGCCTCTGCTCCACAGCGGGAGAGGCGACACCGGTGAAAGGCCCGCATACCGCAAAAAACAAAAAAGCTACTACAGGGCTTCCCTGGTGGCGCAGTGGTTGAGAGCCCCCCTGCTGATGCAGGGGACACAGGTTCGTGCCCCGGTCCGGGAAGATCCCCCATGCCGTGGAGCGGCTGGGTCCATGAGACATGGCCCCTGAGCCTGCGTGTCTGGAGCCTCTGCTCCACAGCGGGAGAGGCGACACCGGTGAAAGGCCCGCATACCGCAAAAAACAAAAAAGCTACTACAGGGCTTCCCTGGTGGCGCAGTGGTTGAGAGCCCCCCTGCTGATGCAGGGGACACAGGTTCGTGCCCCGGTCCGGGAAGATCCCCCATGCCGTGGAGCGGCTGGGTCCATGAGACATGGCCCCTGAGCCTGCGTGTCTGGAGCCTCTGCTCCACAGCGGGAGAGGCGACACCGGTGAAAGGCCCGCATACCGCAAAAAACAAAAAAGCTACTACAGGGCTTCCCTGGTGGCGCAGTGGTTGAGAGCCCCCCTGCTGATGCAGGGGACACAGGTTCGTGCCCCGGTCCGGGAAGATCCCCCATGCCGTGGAGCGGCTGGGTCCATGAGACATGGCCCCTGAGCCTGCGTGTCTGGAGCCTCTGCTCCACAGCGGGAGAGGCGACACCGGTGAAAGGCCCGCATACCGCAAAAAACAAAAAAGCTACTACAGGGCTTCCCTGGTGGCGCAGTGGTTGAGAGCCCCCCTGCTGATGCAGGGGACACAGGTTCGTGCCCCGGTCCGGGAAGATCCCCCATGCCGTGGAGCGGCTGGGTCCATGAGACATGGCCCCTGAGCCTGCGTGTCTGGAGCCTCTGCTCCACAGCGGGAGAGGCGACACCGGTGAAAGGCCCGCATACCGCAAAAAACAAAAAAGCTACTACAGGGCTTCCCTGGTGGCGCAGTGGTTGAGAGCCCCCCTGCTGATGCAGGGGACACAGGTTCGTGCCCCGGTCCGGGAAGATCCCCCATGCCGTGGAGCGGCTGGGTCCATGAGACATGGCCCCTGAGCCTGCGTGTCTGGAGCCTCTGCTCCACAGCGGGAGAGGCGACACCGGTGAAAGGCCCGCATACCGCAAAAAACAAAAAAGCTACTACAGGGCTTCCCTGGTGGCGCAGTGGTTGAGAGCCCCCCTGCTGATGCAGGGGACACAGGTTCGTGCCCCGGTCCGGGAAGATCCCCCATGCCGTGGAGCGGCTGGGTCCATGAGACATGGCCCCTGAGCCTGCGTGTCTGGAGCCTCTGCTCCACAGCGGGAGAGGCGACACCGGTGAAAGGCCCGCATACCGCAAAAAACAAAAAAGCTACTACAGGGCTTCCCTGGTGGCGCAGTGGTTGAGAGCCCCCCTGCTGATGCAGGGGACACAGGTTCGTGCCCCGGTCCGGGAAGATCCCCCATGCCGTGGAGCGGCTGGGTCCATGAGACATGGCCCCTGAGCCTGCGTGTCTGGAGCCTCTGCTCCACAGCGGGAGAGGCGACACCGGTGAAAGGCCCGCATACCGCAAAAAACAAAAAAGCTACTACAGGGCTTCCCTGGTGGCGCAGTGGTTGAGAGCCCCCCTGCTGATGCAGGGGACACAGGTTCGTGCCCCGGTCCGGGAAGATCCCCCATGCCGTGGAGCGGCTGGGTCCATGAGACATGGCCCCTGAGCCTGCGTGTCTGGAGCCTCTGCTCCACAGCGGGAGAGGCGACACCGGTGAAAGGCCCGCATACCGCAAAAAACAAAAAAGCTACTACAGGGCTTCCCTGGTGGCGCAGTGGTTGAGAGCCCCCCTGCTGATGCAGGGGACACAGGTTCGTGCCCCGGTCCGGGAAGATCCCCCATGCCGTGGAGCGGCTGGGTCCATGAGACATGGCCCCTGAGCCTGCGTGTCTGGAGCCTCTGCTCCACAGCGGGAGAGGCGACACCGGTGAAAGGCCCGCATACCGCAAAAAACAAAAAAGCTACTACAGGGCTTCCCTGGTGGCGCAGTGGTTGAGAGCCCCCCTGCTGATGCAGGGGACACAGGTTCGTGCCCCGGTCCGGGAAGATCCCCCATGCCGTGGAGCGGCTGGGTCCATGAGACATGGCCCCTGAGCCTGCGTGTCTGGAGCCTCTGCTCCACAGCGGGAGAGGCGACACCGGTGAAAGGCCCGCATACCGCAAAAAACAAAAAAGCTACTACAGGGCTTCCCTGGTGGCGCAGTGGTTGAGAGCCCCCCTGCTGATGCAGGGGACACAGGTTCGTGCCCCGGTCCGGGAAGATCCCCCATGCCGTGGAGCGGCTGGGTCCATGAGACATGGCCCCTGAGCCTGCGTGTCTGGAGCCTCTGCTCCACAGCGGGAGAGGCGACACCGGTGAAAGGCCCGCATACCGCAAAAAACAAAAAAGCTACTACAGGGCTTCCCTGGTGGCGCAGTGGTTGAGAGCCCCCCTGCTGATGCAGGGGACACAGGTTCGTGCCCCGGTCCGGGAGGATCCCACATGCCGCGGAGCGGCTGGGCCCGTGAGCCATGGCCGCGGAGCCTGCGTGTCCGGAGCCTGTGCTCCGCAACGGGAGAGGCCACAACAGTGAGAGGCCTGCGTACCGCAAAAAATAAAAAAAATAAAAAAAAAAAAAACAGGAAGAAAGACATAAGATACAAGTAAATGGAAAGGTTGAAACAAAACTATTTCAGAGGTTATGGCTAAACTAGTAGAACAAAGAAGGGAATTTAGTACCATGTTCAAATATGTTATCAACATTTGAAAAATTAATAGCTTCTAACACTCCAACTATAATCTATTAGAAAATGTTAGGGGAAAGGGAGCCATTCATTTCAGCAACAAAACCATTACATCACTTAGAAATAAACCCAATGAAAAATGTTGAAGATTTACATGGGAAAACAACAACAACAAAACCAAAATGACATAAAATATTTAAATAGCTGGAAAGACAGACCATGTTCCTGGGTAGGAAGACTCAATGTTTAAAGATAAAATACCTCAATCAATCTAGGTGATTTTTACTTTCTTTATGTTTATAGTATGTATTTTCTGATTTTTCTATAATTGTTACAAATTACCTGTAAAATAAACATGAAAACAAACACATACACACACATGCACAAAATTTCTCAATCTATAAGTTAAATACAACCTCAATCAAAATCTCTACAAGATTTTTAAATGGAATTTGACAAGTTGATTACAAAAGTTTACATGAAACCCTAGAATTATACTTAATACACTGAAATGCTTACACTAAGAGCATGTGAAAACTAATACCAGCTAATGGAATCACCTCTTCAAGCCTTACCTCTCATGCTCACATAGAAAAAGATATTAGTTGAGGGGGATGGTAGATAGCAGTGCCTGCACTCTTCTCTCTTATACCTAACTCTCCTTTCTCTTATTCAAAGACTCTAGGTGAGTTCTCTAAATTAAGTGCACTATATGATGTGACTACTCGTCACTTTGATACATTTTCTAAAGAAATACTATCTAGAATTTTGCAACGTTTCACATCAGTCTCTTTGCATTTTACACTTAAACCTCCAACTGAGTACATTTTAAATATGTGATTGCTTAGAATTAAAGCATATAATTACCAATTCTCATCTGAGACTTAAGAATTCATAGAAATTTGATATGGCACCTTTGTGTTAGGTCAGGTAGAAAATACAAAATACAAACAATACTGAAATAAAACATTTGTAACATACACAAAACCCCACTGTTTCACAGAATTAGAAAAACCCATTACACGTTTTTAAAATCTAATTTTGAAATATATTTTGTCCTGCCTATTTCCCTGGATTACCATACTTTTCCACTGTTAAATTTAATAATTACTGTATGTTTTCTGATAGCTCTTTCTAGTGTTCTTTGTTTTGCTATCACATTTTTTCTGACTACTTTTTAAGTGTTACTTTTCCTCCCAAATTCCTTCTGTCATTAGTCAAGAGGTACTCTATGAACAAGCCCAAGTTTCAGCTATCTCCCACATGCTGATCAACTTCCAAATCTAAAATTCTGTACCAATAGTCCTTTCCCTCGAGCTCCAGACCACCCAGGTATCCACCAGGATGACCCACGGATCCTTCCTTAAAATATTAAATCAATAACATTCTCTTTGTTTCCTGAAAGCTTCTACTTCTCTCCTGCCTTTCCTTTTTTGGAGCTACATCACCATCCCCTATTCATTCATACAGTATCTATTGAGCACCTGCTATGTACCAACCACTATTCTTGATATTTGGGACCACAGTGACCAAATCAAAGATCTCTGTTCTCATGGAGCTTACATTCTAGTGAGAGAAGATAGACAAGAAATTGAATAAGTGATACAGTATGTAAAAGGCAGGAAAAAAATAAATCAGAGTAAGTGGGATTTGAGGAAATGTTACTAAACCAAACTTGGGTCCACTCACGCACATGGAGTAAAGCCTATCTACTGACACTGGGTTATGGTGAAGGAAAGTGCAGCGTTTACTGTAATGGTGCCAGACAAAGAGAACAGGTGGCTCATGCTCAAAACCCTCGAACTCTCCAAAGGGTTTCAAGAAGGCATTTTTAAAGGCAAGGTGAGGGAGGGGTGTCCCAGTGTATGTGATCAGCTTGTGCACAATTCTCTGATTGGTTGATGGTGAGGTAACAAAGTGGTTTCACAGGGGTTAACATTATCAATTCTTAGGCGCCAGTAGGCCTGGGGGCTACATTCTTATGATCATCAAGTAGTTAATTTCTTCCATGAGGTAGTGGTTTTATCATCTGAAAAACTCAGGAAATATGTATTAGATACTATTATCTAGGAATTTCAGAGAGGAGCTAAAGCAGAGGACATGGGGAAGGGGTCTGTCCCAGGAAGACCCCATAGGGTCCTTCTTGGTTACAGAGATGCTATTTCAAATAGGGTTGTAAAGGTAGGCCTCACTAGTGTGATTTGAAGGAGGTTAAGGAAGAAAGAACTTGAAGAGATTTGAGCAAAGACTTGAAGGAGTTAAGGGAATTAGCATGTGGTTAAAGAAGACTGTCCCAGACTGAAAAAGAGTCAGTGCAAAGGCCCAAGGCAGTAACATTCCCTTGTTTGTTTGAGAAGAGGAGCTGTATCTGAAACAGTGAATGGGGAGGGAGGGAGAGGAGAGGAAGTGGAGACAGTAGGAGATTAAGTCAGAAACAGGTCGGAGGTTCAGACCATGTGGGGCCCTAAGGACTATTGTGAGGACTTTGGTTGTTGCAGGGCTTTGAGCAGAGACGTTATATAATCCTACTTACATTTTAAAAGTCCACTTTGACTGTTCTGTTGAAATCAAACTGGGGGATAAAGACAGACACTACTAACCAGTTAGTAGGCTATTACTGCAATCTAGGTAAGAGTTAGAGTGGCTTGGGCTGCCAACAGCCCTCTTACCCAGTCTCTGAACCTCAGTGAACTCCTCTAGCCAGGGCTCTCTCCTGCTTTCCCAGTCATCGCCCCACGTACTCTGAACACGCACACACCTCAGTTTTATTTCCGAATAGTAGACACTGCCTTTAACCCCACTACAATGGCCTTCATTCAAACTTGTCTGGACCATTGAAATGGTCTCCCTGCCTCTAGCTTATCCCTTCTTCTAGGCTATCCTATCAGCAATGGTATCCTTCTGATCACAGAGAATCTTCATCTGAGATGCACACATAGAACTCACTGGGTCTGTGAGCTTGGTGAGAAAAGAACATTTTAATTTTTACTAGCATCTAACTGAAATTTAGTATTTCTTTCAGTTATGAATGTAAGCAACAAACCATAGTAATGGTAGAACCCATGACTATTGTCAATAGAAATTATAGATATTTTCGTATCACATTAAAGCTGAAACATGTATCTCAAGACATCATTTATAGCCATTCCTACTTTGAAATTATGATAATTATTAGATCTACCACTAGATCTTTTTATGTGCCAATAATGGAACAAATGGGACTTCACTGGTGCCGCAGTGGTTAAGAATCCGCCTGCCAATGCAAGGGACGTGGGTTCGAGCCCTGGTCCGGGAAGATCCCACATGCTGCGGAGCAACTAAGCCCATGCGCCACAACTACTGAGCCTGAGCTCTAGAGCCTTTGTGCCACAGCTACTTTAGTCCGCGTGCCTAGAGCCCGTGCTCCACAACAAGAGAAGCCACCTCAATGAGAAGCCCGCGCACAGCAATGAAGACCCAACGCAGCCATAAATAAATAAATAAATAAATAAATAAATAAATAAATGGAACAAATGCCATAACTTAGAAATATTTTGTATTTCAAGATTATTGGATTCCTTTGAATTCTTATGTAGTTTCATTTATACATTTTAAATTATTATTCTTAGGAATTTATTCTTAGGAATTCATAGGCTTCATAGGCAGACTTCCAAAGGCATTCAAGGCCAGAAAAGATTAAAAAGATTAAACCTACTGTTCTAATCATATCATAAATCCATTTGCTTATAAATAAATTTGCTTGCAAGTCACAGAGTAGAAGATATTTGCAATACACACATCTGGCAAAGGATTCAGACCACCTTAAAAAAAAAAAAGACTCCTATAAAGCAATAAGAAAAAAGGCAACCAACTCAATAAAAAAAAAAAAAAGGGGCAAAAGACTTGAACAGGAATTTGGAAAACAAGGATATCTACGTGGGCAATAAACACAAGTAAAGCTCAACAGGGATTTATATGCCTCATCAGGGAAATTCAGATTAAAACCACAACAAGATTACCACGGGGGAAGGGTGGTAGGGAGGGATAGATTGGGAGTTTGAGATTGACATGTACACACTGTTATATTTAAAATAGATAGGCAACAAGCACCTACTGTATAGCACAGGGAACTCTGCTCAGTATTCTGTAATAACCTAAATGGGAAAAGAATTTGAAAAAGATGCACATATATGTATATATAACTGAATCACTTTGTTGTACACCTGAAACTAACACAACATAGTTAATCAACTACATTGCAATATAAAAAATAAAAATAAAAATAGAAAACCACAGTGAGAGACCACTATTCCCTCCCCAGAAAGGCTAAGATTTAGAAGACTGACAGTATCAAGGGTTTTCAAGGATGTAAACCTCATATACTGTCGGTGGGAGCTGCAAAATGATGCAACCTCTTTGGAAAACCATTTGTTAGTTTCTACTAGAGTTAAATATGTATTTGGTTTAGGATATAGCAATTCCTTTTTTTTTTTTTTTTTTCTATTTTGTGGTATGTGGGCCTCTCACTGTTGTGGCCTCTCTCACTGCGGAGCACAGGCTCCGGATGCGCAGGCTCAGCGGCCATGGCTCACAAGCCCAGCGACTCTGCAGCATGTGAGATCCTCCCGGACCGGGGCACAAACCCATGTCCCCTGCATCGGCAAGTGGACTCTCAACCACTGCGCCACCACAGAAGCCCTAGCAATTCCATTTTTTATCCCCCAAAAAAATGCCTATGCTCTCTAATTTGTACATTATATTCAAAGCAGCTTTATTTATAATATCCAAAATATGAAACAATGCAAATATTCATCACACAGATAAATAAATTATAATAATTTATGTAATGGAATACTACCCATCAATTAAAAATGAAAGTCTCCAACACAAGATGGAGAAATCTCATAGATACTATGTTGCATGAAAGAAGCCAGACACAAAAAAAATTCTAGTATGTCATTCAATTTACATACAGTTTAAGAGCAAGCTAAACTAAAGGATGTTTTTAGTAGTCAGAATAGTGATTAACCCTTCAAGGAAAAGAATGAAAAGTACACAAAAGAATCTCATAGGGTGCAGGAAGTATTCTACAGTTTTACCTCAATGGTGGTTATTCAGATGTATACGTATGTAAAAACTCAAACTATATGCTTAAGATTGTGTACTTTATGCACTTTGCTGCATGTATGTTATTACTCACTAAGTAAAATAAAGTTGGTCAGATCTGCAGAAGTGGTAGTGTTTAGGGAAACTCAAACCATGGCAAAGCCATTTGGAAAATGGTTTTAATATAGTCCAAAACAAACTGCCAGTTGACCCAGTGGAAAAAATAAGAAAGTTATTCTTGGATGAGTAAAAAGGAGAATGAAAATAGAAGTTTTTGGGTTTTTTTTATGTTGAGCCTTCTTTTACTTAATTAATTTATTTTTATTTTTGGCTGTGTTGGGTCTTCGTTTCTGGGCAAATGTTCATAGCAACTTTAATCGTGGTAATTCTAAACTGGAAAAACCCAATGCCCATTATCATGTGAATAGATAAACAGCTTTCCTTTTGTTATTTATTCCTAACTTCATCCCATTTGTAGTCAAAGAAGATACTTTGTATGATATCTTAATTTTAAATCTATCGAGACTTGAGTTGTGGCCTAACGTGTGGTCTACCCTAGAAGATGTCCATGTGCACTTGAGAAGAATATGTGTTCTGCTGTTTTGGGGTAGTGTTCTGTGTAAGTCTGTTAGATCAAGTTGGTTTATTGTGTTGTTTAAATCCTCTACTTCTTAAGGAGGAGAGGAAAGGGTAATGGATGAAGAATTGGAAATGGAGGAGAGGTGGAAGGAATATGACTGGAGGGCGAGCATGGGTGGAGGGAGTATGACTGAAGGGGGTGGAGCATTTAGAGAAAAGCAAGTAATTTCATGGCTTGTCATGATTAACTATTATTTGGTGTTGTTACTACTAATCACAACTATTAATAATATAATGCAGTTAGCATAAGTCTGGTCCAAAGTAGAAATCTGATACACAATATTTAGTATTTTCTTTTAAATTGACATGATGACTTCTCTACACAATGAATGTACTCATTCACTGGTTCATCTAATTTGTCATACTGTGCTGGGTGATGCTGAGGGCAAGGTGGTAACAGAGACAGCTCAGGCCTTTCCCTCATGGGGTTCATCTTCCAGTGGGGAGACAGACCTTATCCCCAGATAGGATGACCCAGGGTAGGCAGAGCAGGATTGGGGAGCCCAGGAGGGTGAAACAGGAGAAAAATCCCATAACATAGAGAAAATGATACAATGTACACTCAGTTACCTACCAGCCAGATTCAGAACTTGCAAGATTTTGACACCAGAGGCACAGGTTACAAAAGAAAAAATAGACAAATTAGACTTCATGAAAATTTTTAAAATTTTGTGTATCAAAAGACACTACCCACAGAGGAAAAAGGTGACCCACAGAGTAGGAGAAAATATTTGTAAATCACATATCTGATAAGGGATTAATATCCCAAATATATAGAAAGCCCCTAAAACTCAACAAGAAAAAAACCAAACAACCCAGTTCAATAATGGGCAAAGATCTGAGTAGATATTTTTCCAAAGAAAATATGCAAATGGCCAATAAGCACATGAAAAGATGCTCAACATCACAAATAATTAGGGAAACGCAAATCAAAACTATGAGGAGATACCACCTCACACGCAATAGGATGGCTGCTACCAAAGAAAGAGAAAACAACAGGTGTTTGTGAGGATGTGGAGAAATTGAAAGCTTGTGCACTGTTGGTGGGAATGTAAAATGGCATAGTCACTGTGAAAAACAGTAAGGCAGTTCCTCAAACAATTAAAAATAGAATTATCATATGATTCAGGAATTCCACTTCTGGGTGTATAGTCAAGAGAATTGAAAGCAGGGTTTGGAAAATATATTTGTATACTCATGTGCATGGCAGCATTGTTCACAATAGCTAAAACTTGAAAGCAACCCAGTGTCCATCAATGGGTGAATAGATAAGGAAAATGTGGTATGTATAAGTTGTAAATACACACACACACACAGGAATATTATTCAGCCTTAAAAAGGAAAGAAATTCTGCAATATGAGACAACATGGATGATCCTTGAGGACGTTATGCTAAGTTAAATAAGCCAGTCACAAAAAGATAAATACCATATGATTCCACTGAGAGTACTTACAGTAGACGAAATCATAAAGTCAGAGAGTATTAGTGGTCGTTGCCAAGTGGTCAGGGGAGGGGAGAAGGGTGTTATTGTTTAATGGGCATAGGGTTTCAGTTTTATAAGATGAAAGAGTTATGGAGACGGATGATGGTGCTGGTTGCACAACAATGTGAATGTATTTAATACTGCTGAACTATAATTTAAAAATGGTTAAGATGGTAAATTTTATATTATGTATATTTTACCATAATTTTAAAAAAGCAGAAAACCCACTGAATTGTATACTTCAAAAGGGTGAATTATATCACTAAAGCTGTAAACAAACAAAGTGTCATAGAAGGGAAAGCTCTTTCTTACAACAAATGTCATTTAATAAATGTAGAGTCAGTGGTGGTATAACTGGGAAATTACTATTTTGCAACCATCATGGAAAAGAGTGGATGCTAAATCTAGTGGGAAAATTTGATGAGGAGCAGGGTATTTGTATGGTCTTATTGTCTCCAAAGATTGTTGATTGGCTGCAAGGGTACAAGCAATGAATATATAGTGAAGAAATGAACGATGACTGGGTGGTTGAAATTAACATACCCAATAGATGCTGACAGATATCATGTTGTCTCCAGATGTGATAGTCTGGGGAGACCACAAAATCACCAAGTAATGATCTAGCTGGGGATACATAATTTGAATTCTAGTGAGGAAACACTAGATAAACCAATTGAAGAACGAATAACATAATTGGCCTACATTCTTCAAAAAGGTCAGTGTCATGAAAGACAAAGACTGAAGAACTATTCCAGATTAAAGGAGACTACAGACATGGTATGATCTTATATGGTAAAGGAAATATTATTTGGACAACTGACAAAACTGGAATATAGACCATAGATTAGATTAAATTATTTTATCAATATTAACTTTCTGGAATTTGTTAATTATATTGTTGTTATGTAAAAGAATATCCTTGTTCTTAGGAAATATACACTGAAAGCCCATGATATTTGCCACTTGCTCTCCAATGGGTGAAAAAAAAAATTGCAAAATAGTGGTGGGGCTTTGTGAGGGAGGGAGAGAAGAGAGAGAGAGAATGATAAAACAAATGTTGAAACCCTGGTAAATTTGGGTACAGAGTACACAGAAGTTCTCTGCACTATTCTTACAATGTTTCAGTAAAAAAAAAAAAGTTTAATAAAAGTCTGTTTAATATTGTTAAATTCATTTGCTTTTCATATGTGAGCCCCTGAGAGCAGTTTTTTTTTTAGATTAATTTTTATTGGAGTATAGTTGATTTACAATGTTGTGCTAGTTTCTTCTGTATAGCAAAGTGAATCAGTTATACATATACATATATCCACTCTTTTTTAGATTCTATTCCCATATAGGTATTGAGTAGAGTTTCCTGTGCTATACAGTAGGTTATTATTAGTTATCTATTTTAAATACAGTAGTGTGTATATGAGATTGGAATTGACATATACTCCTGAGAGCAGTTTTGCTTTGGATAGCCAGGAAAGTCCTAGTCCCATCTCTACACTAGCTCTATGTCATAGAAAACTTGTCGACAGCGGGTGGAACCACAGGAGGCCTAGGGATGTTTTCTGGGACTTCAAGAAAGGGGGCAGAAAGAGAACGACAAATACCATAGATATCACAGATATATGGAATCTAATATATGATACAAATGAATGTAACTATGAAACTGAAACAGACTCACGGACATAGAGGACAGACTTGTGGTTGCCAAGGGAAAAGGGGTTGAGGGAGGGGTAGAATGGGAGTTTGGGGTTAGCAGATGTAAGCTATTACGTATAGAATGGATAAACAACAAGGCCCTACTGTACAGCACAAAGAACTGTATTCAATATCCTATGATAAACCATAATGGAAAAGAATATTACAAAAGAATGTATATGTAAATATATCTGAATCACTTTGTTGTACAGCAGAACTTAACTCAACATTGTAAATCAACTATACTTCAAAAAAAATTTTTTTTTAAAAAAGGAGTGTAGTTACCCTCGGGAAATTCTAGTGAATGTTAATTTAGGAGAAATGTTAAATAGGAGAAAATGAAAAATGAACAAAATGAAGGGAAGGCTAATGCCTCTCAGTCCTGTTCAGCAGCTCGGGGTACTATGACTCTTCAACCAGAACAGCATACCCCTTCCGGAAACTTCTCTTCTCACTTACATGTCCTAACCGGCCTCTTCTCAACAGAAAAGGGAGGGAAGGGAGGAAGGGGAGTTTCTTTCAGGTTCCAAATAGTGAATCAAATACATTTTCAGATAGACTTGAGAGTAAAGGCCGCTTCCTGATTCCTACTCCTCACCCAAAATAAACTTCTTACCTGAGTCTTAACCCTTTAAATAGAGAACAAATCTTCTCTTTGAAATAAAGTGTTCAAAGGCAAAAAATTGGCCAGAGTAACACAAACATGGAAATGCACTCATGTTACTGTATAATCAGTTAATGAATCAGTACAATCCACAACTGTAAAGGACTAAGAAAAAACTAGGAATAGATTTTCTTGTTTTGGAAAAGACAGGCATTGAGAAAAAGAAAAAGAAAGAAAGAAATTCCTGAGATGTAAAGAGAGGGAAGAAACAGGAGAGAAGAGATCTTTACTACCTTTATAATTTGCTGGAAAATTAATCCTGGGATTCCCAGGACCAAAACACTTGACGGGGTCATTGCTATTAAAGTGCAGGACACTAACTTTCCTGCTTGCATGGTTTACGAAGCTTGCTTATCAGACTGACTTTATAACAGATCTCAGGTTTTGGAGGATTTTCTGAATCAAGATATGGGTATTAAATTAAGGCATTTTGCCTCCATTTTTTTTTTTTTTTTGCGGTACGCGGGCCTCTTACTGTTGTGGCCTCTCCCGTTGCGGAGCACAGGCTCCGGACGCGCAGGCTCAGCGGCCATGGCTCATGGGCCCAGCCGCTCCACGGCATGTGGGATCCTCCCGGACCGGGGCACAAACCCGTGTCCCCTGCATCGGCAGGTAGACTCTCAACCACTGCACCACCAGGGAAGCCCTGCCTCCATTTTTTAATCTGTAAAGTGGCTATAGTTATATTTGTAAAATCTACCTCACAAAAGAGTTGGGACTGAAGAGAGAGTTTCTGTTAAACTGCTTTAGGAAAGAAAGACTAGCACTGATTTAAAACTGTATAATTTTTTCCTATTCCAATTGGTCTGAACAAATTCTCCTCAAGTCTCTTACCTTAAAATTAACCCTTAGGTCATTCACCCCCATATTATCCATTGTTCACAGATAGCTAATTGTTTCACTGACATATTACTGGAGACTTCTCCCTTCCTCCCTAGTAACAGGAGTTTTCTTAGTTGACCAGTGTCACAACCTCAAATCCTCCAGGGCCCAACCAAGTACCACAATTCCTGAAGCTGGCTCATGTGAGGTGAGCATTAGGGAGCTGTGAGGACTGGGCCAATGGAGACAGCGTGCCTGCCTGAACCCCTTCACATGCAAAACATGTTCAGGCAAGTGGGTCAGTTTTGTTCCCTCTAGATTAAAGGATGTCTAAATTCCCTTTTAACTCCCAAATCTCATGATTGATTATTTTGAAATCTCACATTTGGCATGGTAACTGGCCTGGAACCCCTTTCCCAGTATGTATTAAACTGCATGGCTCTTGCTGGTCATCTATCATTGCAAAATCATTGGCCTTTGCACAGTAGCGTGGTTACCATCAAATAAAAAGTTCACATAAAATGTTTCACGAATTTGTGAAACTTTGCCCCAAAACTCGAATTTGGCTGTCTCTCTCTCTCTCTTTCTCTCTTTTTTTTTTTTTTTTTTTGCAGTACGCAGGCCTCTCACTGCCGTGGCCTCTCTCGTTGCGGAGCACAGGCTCTGGACGCGCAGTCTCAGCGGCCATGGCTCACGGGCCTAGCCGCTCCGCGGCATGTGGGATCCTCCCGGCCCGGGGCACGAACCCGTGTCCCCTGCATCAGCAGGCGGACTCTCAACCACTGTGCCACCAGGGAAGCCCTGGCTGTCTCTCTTAAGGGACCAAGCTATTATAACATGACAAGTTACGGATTATTTTTCACATTGACCTTTTAACATAAAATGTATACAGGTCCCTTTCACCCTTCCAAAGATTGTACCCAATTTCTACTTTATCCCCCTTGAATATTCCAGATAACTCTAACCTTATCTGATTACAAATCCCTTCACCTTGCCTAGTCTCTTCAACCACATCGCCGCAACCACAACCTCCCATCTCTTATCTTTTTACACCCATTCCCCCTTTCCTGTTCCCCCCTTTCTCCAGACACATACCCACTAGGTCTTGTTCACAGAGGCCAGAGTGTTCCCTGCCACAGAAGATAAGATGAGGATCTAGGAGTCTGGAGACAGGAGCAGCCGCCTAGGTTGCTGTTTCAGCTGTAAATAGGCAGAGGGTGGAGCGTGTAGGAGGGGGAGACCCGTTCGTTAGAGAGGCTGGGAGCTCTGGCTTGAGGGAGGAGGGGGCTCTTGGACTGTCGCAGCCTGCTAACCCCAAGTAGTTTTGTTGTTAATGCCTAGTTCCTGATATTTCAGCCTGATTCGTTCAACCTACAATAAATCAGCTCAGGATGCTTTTTATTGTTGTAATGGTAATGACAATTATGCCCCCACAAGAACTCAGACCTCTAAATTTCTGGAGCTAGTGAGTTGTATTGCTGGCAGCTGATCCCAAAGAAAGGCAGCAGCGAGGTCAGGTGTCTTAAAGTTCAGAGGCCTGGTGTGAGAGGTTGCAACCTGGGAGATTTTAGCTGTAACTAGTGTAGTTTCTGTTCCTGTTGTATGTGTATCTATATGTTATTTTAGGTCCACGAGGGACAGGCCTGGGCCGACCAGCTCCTTTGACTCTTGTTAACAGCTTGCTGTTCTGCAGCCCCTGGAGCCAAACTCTATCATGGCCTCCAAGGTCCTTCCTGCTCTGCCTCTGCCAACATCTCAACTTGATGCCCTACCATGTGACCCTCTTCCACTGTGCTCTGGCTACACTGTGTTCTCAATGAACCATATCCCATAAATAAACCAAGTGAGTTCTGCCTCAGGACCTTTGCACTGGCTATTTCTGTGCCTGGAACATTCATCCCACTGCTACTGTTCTTCCCTTTGCATAAACATCTGGTTCCCCCTCATTCATTAGTCAGCTCATTGAGTAACAGTCTTTCTAAGGGTTTCCCTTGACTTTCCCCTCAGCCACAGGACACTGTTTGATTTTCTTCATAGTTATTAGCACTACCTGAAAGTATCGAGTTTCTTTGTTTACTTGGGTATTTCTCCAGTCCCCTCCCCTCACTAGATGGTTAAGTGCCATGAGGGCAGAGCTGGGCCTGTATTGCTCATAATATTATCCCCACCTCCAAGCTTAATACCTGACACAGTAGGTGTTTAATGTATCTTCATTGGCTAAATGAATGGGACACTGTTCATTCATTGACTGAGTATTGGTGTGTACTTGGTGTGTGCCAGGTGCTGTGCTGAGCACAGGAGATATAACAGCAAACAAGACTGGTAAAAGTTCCCCCAAGGAGGCTTCAGGTCTAGAAGGAAAGACAACTATTAAAATAATAATCAATTAATTGAAACTGTGTCTTTTTTTAGATTTTATTGAAGTATAGTTGATTTACAATATTGTGTTAATTTCTTCTATACAGCAAAGAGACTCAGTTATACATATATATATTCTTTTTCATAGTCCCATATTCCTTTCCGTTATGGTTTGTCACAGGATATTGAATATAGTTCCCTGTGTGATACAGCAGGACCTTGTTGCTTATCCATCCTATATAAAATAGTTTGCCCCTGCTAATCCCAAACTCCCATTCCTTCTCTCCCCTCCCCGCTTCCCCCTCAGCAACCACAAGTCTGTTCTCTATGTGTGTGAGTCTCTTTTTGTTTCATAGATATGTTGATTTGTATCAAATTTTAGATTCCACATATAAGTGATATCGTATGATATTTGTCTTTCTGTTTCTGACTTACTTCACTTAGTATGATAATTTCTAGGTCCATCCGTGTTGCTGCAAAGGCATTATTTCATTCTTTTTGATGGCTGAGTAATATTCCATTGTGTGTGTGTGTGTGTGTGTGTGTGTGTGTGTGTGTGTATGTACCATATTGTCTTTATTCATTTATCTGTCATGGACATTTAGGGTGTTTCCATGTCTTGACCATTGTAAATAGTGCTGAAACTGTATCTTTTTTTTTTAACGTCTTTATTGGAGTATAATTGCTTTACAATGGTGTGTTAGTTTCTGCTTTATGACAAAGTGAATGAGCTACACATATACATATATCCCCATATCTCCTCCCTCTTGTGTCTCCCTCCCATCCTCCCTATCGCACCCCTCTAGGTGGTCACAAAGCACTGAGCTTATCTCCCTGTGCTATGCAGCTGCTTCCCACTAGCTGTCTATTTTACATTTGGTAGTGTATATAGGTCCATACCACTCTCTCACTTTGTCCCAGCTTACCCTTCCCCCTCCCCGTGTCCTCAAGTCCATTCTCTATGTCTGCATCTTTATACCTGTCCTGCCCCTAGGCTCTTCAGAACCTTTATTATTTTTTTTTTTTTGATTCCATATATATGTGTTAGCATACAGTATTTGTTTTTCTCTTTCTGACTTACTTCACTCTGTATGACAGTCAGAATGGCCATCATCAAGAAATCTACAAACAATAAATGCTGGAGAGGGTGTGGAGAAAAGGGAACCCTCTTGCACTGTTGGTGGGAATGTAAAGTGATACAGCCACTGTGGAGAACAGTATGGAGGTTCCTTATAAAACTAAAAATAGAACTACCATATGATCCAGCAATCCCACTACTGGGCATATACCCTGAGAAAACCATAATTCAAAAAGAGTCATGTACCACAATGTTCATTGCAGCTCTATTTACAATAGCCAGGACATGGAAGCAACCTAAGTGTCCATCGACAGATGAATGGATAAAGAAGATGTGGCACATATATACAATGGAATATTACTCAGCCATAAAAAGAAACGAAATTGACCATAAAAGGAAACAAAACTGAGTTATTTGTAGTGAGGTGGATGGACCTAGAGACTGTCATACAGAGTGAAGTAAGTCAGAAAGAGTGAAACTGTATCTTAAAACAATAAGCAAGAAATTGCTTGTTTGTTCACAGATTGCTATAAATGTACATACCAGACGTGTTGATAGAGGAGGTAAGCTGTCAGTCACAGAGCCCAGAATTCTCAGGAACCTGAGTCACATTTATGAATTGATAAAAGGATTTTATTCCTGGAAACTTGATGAAATTCCATGGAGCACAATCCATTTCTAGTTCTCAGACTAATATTCTGCTGAGGTGTCTGATCAAGACTGCCCTGTGGCACCAGCATATTTATCAGTCTCGGGGAGTTTAATTTGACAATAACCTTTGAATCCATGCTTCAACATCCAAAGAATTCAGATCCTGGGGACGACCCAGGGCTCTGAGTGTCCTTTGGAGACTGTAAAAGAGATCTGGCATAAGGCAGGCATTGCAATAGGTAAACTTTAAAGTTTTAGAAGGGAAGTTGGGAACAGGTCACTTTCCTCTAGGAGAAGTTACAACCAATAATTTTGTTGGAACTCTCTAGTTTCCCCCAGGCTCCTGAGTCTCTACTGGACTCATTTCTTTCAGCTGTCAGGCCCCTGAAGGCATTTGATTTTATGAGCCCTGCTTCTAGACATTGAATTGGACGTGCTACGAGTTTTAGTATTCTGAAATCCCTGGAAATTTTCTGTTAGACAAATAAACTATGATTTGGGGACAGTCAAATGCTAAAATGCTGGTGATTTGAGCACCAATCCAAAAATCCTCAATATAAAGGGGTCTAAGATACTAGGATGATAAATCTCAAATCCTAAAGATTCATAAAATAAAACTTTTTTTAGCACATTCTATTTTTTTTTGTGGTATGTGGGCCTCTCACTGTTGTGGCCTCTCCCATTGCGGAGCACAGGCTCTGGACGCGCAGGCTCAGCGGCCATGGGTCATGGGCCCAGCCTCTCCGCGGCATGTGGGATGTTCCCGGACCGGGGCACGAACCTGCGTCCCCTGCATCGGCAGGAGGACTCTCAACGACTGCGCCACCAGGGAAGCCCTAGCACCTTCTTTTGAATTTCCTTGGGAGGAACAAATTTTATCCTTTGGGAGTTGTTTAGTTACTGTTACTGTCAAACAAACCACCCTGAACCTTAGGGACCTAAAATATAGTTGTTCTTTGTTATCCAAGGGGGGATTGATCCCAGGACCCCTCAGGGTACCAGAATTCGTGGATGCTCAAGTCCCTTACATAAAATGGCATAGTATTTGGCATAATGGCATTACTTACACACATCTTCTGTATATTTTATTTTATTTTATTTTTGCGGTATGCAGGCCTCTCACTGTTGTGGCCTCTCCTGTTGCGGAGCACAGGCTCCGGACGCGCAGGCTCAGCAGCCACGGCTCACGGGCCCAGCCGCTCCGCGGCATGTGGGATCTTCCCGGACCGGGGCACGAACCTGTGTCCCCTGCATCAGCAGGCGGACTTTCAACCACTGCGCCACCAGAGAAGCCCTGTATATTTTAAATTATCTCTATATTACCTACTATACCTAATACAATGTAAATGCTGTGCTAATAGTTAACCAGCATGTGGCAAATTCAAGTTTTGCTTTTTGGAACTTTCTGGAAAATTTTTTTAATATTTCGACCTGTGGTTGGTTGCATCTGCAGAAGCAGATTTTATTATGCTCGTGGATTCTGTGGGTTAGGGCTTCTGACAGGGCAGAGCGGGGACAACTTGTCTTTGTTCTGTGATTCTGGGAAGAAGGCCCAGGTGATTCAATGGCTGGAGGCTGGAATCAGATGGAGACATCATCACTCATATGTCTGGCAGTTGATGTGGGCCATTGGCTAGGCACACCTACACGTGGTCTCTCAGTGTGGTCTCTCTGCAGGGCTTGTTTGTCCCCAGAGAGCAAGGCAGAAGTGTATGACATTTTTATGATCTGGCTCAAGGTCTCATGGCAGGAAAAGCACGTGGGATGGGATTATTGCAGGCATCTTTGGAAAATACAATCTGCCACAGTGGTAGATTTGACTTCAAAAATAGCTAAGAGTCATAAGAGGTTAAGTTTGATGAAAAACGTCCACAAGTGAAGCTGTTTTTGGATTCAGAAAATGAGGAGTATGACCATCAAATAATAATAGATGAATAATTTCCTTCTGTGGCTCACATCCCATCCAGAATTCATTTTCAAAAGACCACTCGTAGAACTTTAAAACAACCAGCATCATTCTACCACTTACCATGGTGAATTTGATTGGATGTTGCATAAGGAAATCATCTCCTAGGGGAGTACTTGAAGAACTGCTGTGTAGACATTCTTGCATTTAGGTTTATCAGAAAACAAATGGCCTGGTCATCTTCTATCACGTTTAGTACATACAGCCATCACCAAAAGCTACACTTTGCTTTGGGGGTAAATTCTGAGGTGCTGAAAACAATCAGTAGATCCCAAATGCTTTAGAAAGATGTTTTCCAAAACTGCGTTCTGAGCACTAGTTCCTGGAGATGAGAAATCTTCCCAGATATTAATAGCTAAAAACATATGTAAGTATTAGAAGATTTCCACAAAAGAAACCTGTTTGACATTGTTTAACACAGTGACCAAAAAACTCATTTTTCAAGGAGATCCTATTAATATCCCTTGGAACTAGTACACTGTGGTAATACTGTAACACTGTTGTCTTGTCCTTAAAGGTGTTTGGGAACAGCAAAAAAAAAAGTACTGTTGGTTTGTCATTTTGTCTTCAATGTTCATTTTTAACTTCTGATTAAACTGGTGCCAGCTGATCTGATTCACTTGGGGGCATGGAGGACAACTGGGGCCATTTGATAAAGATTCATTAATATAACACAACCTTGTTGCCTGGGTTTCAGGGCCACTTTCACAAATGTGAAAAGCAATCTGGGGTATAGATTGTAAAAGAACCACAGAGCTGGAAGAAACCTTAGCGATTATCTACTTTAACTCCTTTATCTCAAAGATGGAAACTGAGGCCTACCTCTGTTGGATGACTTTCCCAAGAGACATTTGTCCGTGCCAAACCAGAACTGGAAGCCAAATGTACTTTCCTAGGCTAGTTTCTCCAAATATAAAAAGTGCAACTGTATGTCTTAGAGTAAGTCTGGATCCTGTACCCCTTAGAAGCAAGAGTTTGGAATCAGGCCTTAGGAGACTCTGCCATTTATTAGCCGTATGATTTTAGGCAACTTACTAACTCACTCACCTTCTCCAAGCCTGTTTTCTCATCCACAAATGGGACTGATATAGTACCCTAGCTGCAGTTATGGGGGTTAAATGAGGTAAGGTACTATACGGAGGCTTATGCAAATGTGGTTGGTTGATTGGTTTACTTGCCCTCTGCTCACATGTAGCTTTCTGGACTCCTTAGTAATTGGATTGGTTTGAGATGCTGATGGACTCACCAATGCAATTAGTCATTTAAAGTAGCTGCTTTCTTTTTACGTCTTTGTAAATGACACAAAATGAATAATTGAGAGCAAAACCTCAAAGCACATTTCCAAAGATTCTTAGAGGTAAAACCTAACACACCAATGATGCCTCACCATTGTGCTTAGGAGTTGGAGGATCTATCGTTTGTCTTGAAAAATTCTGGGTGGCATTGCAGCACTATTTACAACAGCTAAGACGTGGAAGCAACCTAAATGTCCATAGAAAGATGAATGGATAAAGAAGACGTGGTACATGTATACAATGGAATATTACTCAGCCATCTAAAAGAATGAAATAATGCCATTTGCAGCAACATGGATGGACATAGAGATTATCATACTAAGTGAAGTAAGTCAGACAGAGAAAGACAAATATCTATCATATGATATCACATATATGTGTAATCTAAAAAAATGATGCAAATGAACTTACTTACAAAACAGAATCAGACTCACAGACATAGAAAATAAAATTACGGTTACCAAAGGGGAAAGGTGGGGGAGGGGGAGGGATAAATTAGGAGGTTGGGATTAACAGATACACAAGTGTATATAAAATAGATAATCAACAAGGACCCACTATAGAGCACAAGGAACTCTACTCAATACTCTGTAATAACCTGTGTGGGAAAAGAATCTGAAAAAGAATAGATATATGTATATATATTTATATAACTAAAATCACTTTGCTGTACACCTGAAACTTACACAACATTATAAATCAACTATACTGCAATATAAATAAAAAATTTTAATTCTAAAAAGAAACCAAGACAAAAACAAAAACCAAAAAAAAAAAAGAAAAAAAATTCTGGATGTAGGGAGACCAGTTAGGCCTGTTGCTAATACTGGTAGAACTGGGGCAAGAGTCCAGAGGGCCATACACCGTATGTCAAAATATTTAAAATTTGCAGATAAAACTGATTGATTGTTAAATAAATTATGTTTTATCTTCC
>NW_006789004.1:581973-595812 GCF_000442215.2 Lipotes vexillifer
CTTCCGATCTTGACAAATACACATTCATAACAATCTGAAGAGCCAGGTTTAAATTTTAAATTCTCGGAAACTCGTATCAAAATATAGTATCACAGAGAGAGCTGGCCCTGGCTCCCAGCCCTGCCCCAGCACCGATCCCCTTTTCTTCATCTGAGATGCTCCAGCTTTGTGACTGACACTTCCACATCCAAACTGTGCGTCCACACCCCCCTCAAACAGCTATCCTCAGGCCACCCTTTAGATCCAGGGCTGTGCATACTGGTTACATCATTCACGGCTGGGAGATGGATGTCAGGAAAAAGCCTGCACAGGCTCTGGAAGTAGGCTTAGGACTATTTGGACAAGAAATTCTAGGACAATAGCATTCCAACAGTGGCCTGGAAGTGGGGGCTTGGACTTGAAGTGGTGTATCCCTCAGCTCTGCAGTATCCTCTTTGTGCAGGAGGGCACAGCCAGAAGAGGGCCAGGGCAAGGGTCCCTTTTGCCTGGGTCCAAGAAGGGCACTGCAGTTAGAAGGCTCTTGCAAAAGTCTCAGTGAAGGGTGACAAGGCTGTGACCAAAGGAACGAAAAAGAGACAGCAGTTGAGATCACACAGGGAAGATTTCCAGCTTCTTAGAAACTACTAAGATGTGGGAGAACAAAAAAGAAAGAAGATAACAGAAGATGCCAGATTTTCAGTCCTGGGTTCTTGGTGGAGCTGGGGCAAACCCTCTGACCTAGGAAATCTCAGATTTTTGTGAGCATGTATGATTTTTTTTTTAATATTTGTTAAAATTAATTATTTATTTTTGGCTGCACCGGGTCTTTGTTACTGCGCGCAGGCTTTCTCTAGTTGCGGCGAGCGGGGGCTATTCTTTGTTGCGGTGCGCGGGCTTCTCATTGAGGTGGCTTCTCTTGCTGCGGAGCACGGGCTCTAGGCGTGCGGGCTTCAGAAGTTGTGGCACACGGACTCAGTATTTGTGGCTCGCGGGCTCTAGAGTGCAGGCTCAGTAGTTGTGGTGCATAGGCTTAGTTGCTCTGTGGCATGTGGAATCTTCCTGGACCAGGGCTTGAACCTGTGTCCCCTGCATTGGCAGGTGGATTCTTAACCACTGTGCCACCAGGGAAGTCCAGCATGTATGATTTTTTGTGTGACTGAGCAAAACCCTTCCTCAAAGATTTTCAACCAGAATTTTCACCCATTCATATGTATTCATAATAGTGCAGAAATTTAAGCATTTGCTCCAAGCATCAGATATAAGAATACTTTTGCTTAGAAATGTTTATTAACAGCAATATCTTAGAGCAATAGACTTTAGGGAAATGTGTGCTTTCTATTTAAATATTATGTTACCTCAAGGTATACAAATTAACTTCATTTGATAGTTTTTATGGCTTAGAATTTGATCAGCTACAAAATAGGACTATTAAAATTGCTTTATTATTAATTTTTAAAGTCCACTGCCAGAGTAGAATGGGGTGGTATTTTACTCAGCCTGAGTCCTCAGAAGTCTGAGACATGACTTTTCCTATTACAGGTCAATCCAAGCTGAATCATAGGTGGAAAATATGTAGATGGAATATAATTATTCTAATTGGAAAATGGTCATGACAGCTCACTAGCCAACCTTCCAGTCATAAAAACAATGGTTTTTTTTTTTTCATTTAATTGCTTTTTATGAGCCATTGCAATAATAGTTTGTGTCAGAAAACTCTGACAATGTAATTGAATTCTGGAATTATTGTTCTAAACCGACTTTGTAATATGAGAAACAAAAAGTGTCTTTCTTTAAAAGTAATCCATCAAATGTTTGCTTGAAAGATAAAAATATTTAGGGTTATGAAAGGTCTCATTGATAAATAATAATGGTATTCCCACAGTGTTTTTTCCTAAAGGATAGTAAGGATTTTTTAAATGGTCCACTCTTTCTCTTAATGTTGATAACTATGCAAGGAAACCACATAGACTTAAGTCTATCTTGGGGTGCGGGCTCTTAGAGCATTTGAAATACCCTGGCGATCCACGGTGTGCCCCAAATCAAAGCCTGTAGGACACTGGAAGGGAGTGGAACAGGATATAACTTGTGAATGACTAGGTCCTCATCTCCAGCTGTAGGTGTTCTCTGGCCCACAGAATACATTTGACAAACCCCAGGTCCAAATGGGGATGGGGGAAGGTGAAGGCTAGGGGTGGAGGTGAGGGGGGCGGGCAAGATTGCTCAGAAAATGTATCAGAATACATGCTTGTCCTTCAGGGGGCACTGAGAAGCAAGGGGGTAGAATTCTTTGCCAAGCACGTCTCCTCAAGTTGTCATTGACATCTTGGGGATGCCAGTCAAACCCATGCTTCCTCCCTTCAGGCTCTGAATTAGTTGAGAGATAGGCACACAAATCTAGTGGGAATAAAACCACACCTTTACTAATGCTGAAGCTGGACTAGAGAGCACAGCTTTGCACCTGTGGCCTAGGTAGGGCCTTCAGCTCTGCCTGTGGGTAGAGGGAACTGCTCTGCAGGAAAGGGGGTTTCTGCCCTCACTCCCTATCAGACTCAGACAGGAGGCCCAGGAGACCTTGGCCTCCAGAAAGCAGGCCCCTGCCTCTCTCTGCTTGCCTCATGGGAACAGAGGCAGAGAGGAGAATGTGCAGGCAGGTTTCAGCCAGAGGGAGCAAGCCAGTGGCTTGACCTTTACCCCCATCTGCCAGGTCATATCAGTCACTCCTCCCCAAAGGGCAGAGCTGGGAGCAGTTTTCTCGCTTCCCTGAGAGGACAAAGTGTGGGCAGAAGTCACTATTTTAGGGGTCAACAATGGAGCATGAGAAGGAGAGAAGTGACCCCTCGGTTGTCATGTGACTCAGTCTTAACCTCTCCGAAGAACATTCCAGAACAGTTGGGTCCTGAAAGTTATATTTTTAAATGAGCCCAAGTTTGAATCAGGAGTCAGGTGACATTCACTCACTGTTGCTCATGGGTGAGTGAGTTGGGGCCGGCAGTTGGAATTTGTAGTTGGAGCATTTGCAACTGAAACTCTGAGATCAATCTTGAAAAGGAGCCCAGGAGTCCCTCCTGAGAACCCCACAGGACTTGTTTGAGGGAAGAAAGTCATTTATATTTCTTTTTATTGGAAGCTGCCTCTCCCTTCTGAGGCTGTCGGGGGAGAAAAGCCTGGAGAGGGGGTGAGGGGCTGGAAGGGGGAACCTGGATATATGTGCACCGGCAAGGCTGAGGTTTGAAATATTGTGAAAATTACGTTCATCTTTGTTATCCTCAATCTGCTCTTCAGTCTGCTACCCTGTGATTCCTTCATCTTCCAGATGTCCTTTCCTTCCTTCTAAACTTGTCAAAACAAGCATTCCTTCATTCATTTAAGTGCAGCTCATAGGTAGACGGTAGGAGAAAAATAAATTAATTAAAATAATTAACAGTGAAGTGTGAATCTTAGCCCTCCTTAGCTACCTTGGATGCATTTGAATTTTAAAGGAAAACACTGGTTTACAGGTGTAGATGTTTCAGTGGTTTAAATTTCAGGCAGAATTCTGAAGCTGTTTGCCTGGGAATAGGGGATGGAATTGTTCCCAGTGCCAAGCAGACAATACAGTCTTCTGTGAACACGTGGCATGAGTAAGGACCAGGCACAGACTCGGCAGAGGTCAAGCATGAAGACAAAGAAATGACCCTTGGTTGGCATCGAATGAGGCCATTGGTAACTTAAAGGAACCAGGGAGCAACAGTGGCAGTGATGATGAAAGATAATACAGGTGGCATGGGTTCAATTCAGCCAGTTAGATTCAGGATACTAATTAGCTGCTAAGCCCTGGGCTGGATACAACTAAAGCCACAGGAAAAGGATACACTCACTTGGAAGAACTGGACAGTGCTTGGGAAGGGTAGTAGAATGAGCATTTTAATTCTCTGGACATCTGAACTGGTAAATATTCTTTGCTTTTTCTAATCAAACCCCTAGTCTTGAACAATGGAAATGCTGACTTCTCCCCTTCTAGCTGCAGGACTCATGCTCTACTGTGATGATAAGGTCTGCCCTGGGTCAGCCTCCTTATCCATCCAAATATGTGTTCTGTTCCTCCCCACGGCAATCCCTCTGTGCAGCCAAGTGGGCACCTGATTGATGGCTCACATCCTTCACATTCTCTCCTTGCCTCTGCTCTGGCTGTTCGTCCCGCCACCCCGAGGTGTTCGTGCCCCTTCTGAATCCTACACATCCTTCCAGGCTGGCTCAGGTTTCCAGACACTTCCTTCTCTGAGCAGGCTTCGCTGAGTACCAGGACCGCTCCTTTCTCTGAGCTCCAAGTGTTGTAATCATAATCATAATGGCAATGATCACAGCAATAATAATAAAGCCCTACATTAGAATAGTACTAAGAATTTTTCAAAGTGCTGACACATACTGTGTTATATTTGTGCATCCCAGGATCATTCAAAAGATGCTAAGGGATTAATATTATGCTTACCTAAAAACAAAACAAGACAAAAATCAACAAGGAAACTGAGGTCCAAAAAGAGTAAATGCTTCTCCCCAGACCATATACCCCAGGATGCATTATAGTTTCTGCCATTTTGGTCTCTCTGATTTAAGTTATGATTTCTGATTAAATGTTATCTCTCACTGTTTTCAAATAGTTTCCTGTTGCTAGTCTTGGCTCTCTAATAAGATTATAATTTTCTTCAGGGCAGGAAAAATCTCATGCATTATGGTATTTTCTCAACACCCAGAACACAATTTTGAGTACACAGTTGTGGCTTGGAAAATGCTGCATTGATGATGCGGAGGGTCACATGTTTATATTCCTGCACATTGTGTGAGTGTGGACATGGCCCTGTGATTCCATTTGACCTTACTTTGGGTGTTGGAGATCATGGGGCACACATAGACCACACATAGGAGGAGCTCTCTGAGACGGTAGCTACCATAAGTAATCTAAAAGGCCTTCAGTATTGGTATAAAGTTGGGAAGGAATGAAATGTCTCTGTTTAATATGTCACCTCCATAGTTCCTACATTATTAAGTTTAATTTGGAAACATGCATCCTGCCCTCATCTGATCTGAAATTCCTTGCCTCCCTCTCTCCCATCAATAGTGGTATCTGATGAAAACACTAATTTGAAAAGATACATGTACCCCAATGTTCATTGCACCACTATTTACAAGAGCCAAGACATGAAAGCAGCCTAAATGTCCATCGACAGATGAATGGATAAAGATATGGTACATATATACAATGGAATACTATTCAGCCATAAAAAAGAATGAAATAATACCATTTGCAGCAACATGGATGTACTAGAGATTATCATACTAAGTGAAGTCAAAGAAAGACAAATATCATATGATATCACTTATATGTGGAATCTAAGAAAATGATATAAATGAACTTATTCAATATTTACAAAACAGAAATAGACGCATAGACATAGAAAACAAACTTATGGTTACGAAAGGGGATAGTGGGGGTGTTGGGAGGGATAATTTAGGAGTTTGGGACTGACAGATACATACTACTATATATAAAATAGATAAACAACAAGGACCTACTGTACACCACAGGGATACAAGGTATAGTCAATATCTTGTAGTAACCTATAATGAAAAAGAATATTAAAAAGAATATATATATATATATATATATCACTTTGCTGTACACCTGAAACTAACATAACACTGTAAATCAATTATACTTCATTAAAAAAATAGTGGTATCTGACCTGCACCAGGTTCAGTGGGGAAGACGAAAATCTTTGACTTCCTGACTGACAGTGATAATGCTGGTGAGAGAATGAGCTGGGAAGGTTAGTGACTGTACTGGCAGCTTTGGCTTTCTTAGAGGTAAACTGGGGAAGCACAGGCTGGCTCTTTCTCTCTCCCAGGGCTTTGAGGAGGAAATATGGGTTACTATGGGTTACTGCTCTGGCTCAGTGTTTGACCCCTGAGGGAGAGGAAAGAGAGGAGATCTGCACAAGCTCCAAACCAGATTTCTGGAAGTTGAAGCTACTGAAGATGCTTGCAGGGATACAGTCAGGGCAATTTGGGTTTCAGTTCAGGGATGGGCCAACCCCACGTCCCAGGAGTGATGGATCCACTGGTTGATGTATCTACTGGCTTGTTGCCACATAGATTTATGTCCCACACTTAGGGTGTGCGATCTCAAAATATAATGATATTGGAAGATTTACTTAAATTTACATCTGAAAAAAATATAGTGGGACATTGTAGTTTCAATACTTGGAGCAAATCCTACCAACTACTGGTTACTGTATAAACTGTAAACTTAAAACAGCATTCAAATTCAAGTATGGAAGTATGCCAGTAAGATTTTTGAGGCAAAAAATATCAGTGTACGACTTTTGGTTTCTGAGTCAATCTTGTGGAGAGCTTTTTTTTTTTTCTTTTGCAGCACGCGGGCCTCTCACCGTTATGGCCTCTCCCATTGCGGACACAGGCTCCGAACGCGCAGTCTCAGTGGCCATGGCTCACGAGCCCAGCCACTCCGCGGCATGTGGGATCTTCCCGGACCGGGGCACGAACCCGTGTTCTCTGCATCGGCAGGCGGACTCTCAGCCACTGCGCCGCCAGGGAAGCCCATGGATAACTTTTAATAAACACGTAACACCTACTTCATCTCTAAGTAATGACATCAAAGGTTCCAGGGAATTTGACCTTCTCCAGAGGGAAATCAATCAAACTATGATAATATAACAAACATCCTGAAACAAACATAAGAGCAAAGGAAATAAAAAGAATATTTATTATAACAATTATTTCCTTTTCCAGAATTATGACCCTCTGATTTATCAGACTAAGAAGCCCTAGAATAGGCTGTGAAATTCTATTTTAGTTTTTAAATTCAAAGAATAGTTTTTAAATTCTAAGAAAATATTCATTTTATTCATATTAAAGTATGAAATCTTATTAGAGAACCAAGACTAGCAACAGGAAATAATTTGAAAATAGTGGAAGGTAACATTTAGTCAGAGACTAAACTTAGAGCAAAATGGCAGATACAATGCACAGATGCTGGTACATGGTTAGAGTTTAACTCATAACTGAAAGTAAAATAGCAAATACTCATGTAGCGTTAATTATATCCCAGGCACTGCTCTAAGTGATTTAAATATATTAGTGAATTCAATTCTCATAACAACCCAGCAAGATAGGCTTTATTATACTCATTTTACAGATGAGGAAACTGTGGCACAGATCTGTTAAGTAATTTGCCCAAGGTCACACAGCCAGTCAGTGACAGTGCTGAGGATCTGACCTCAGGCAGCTTAGTTGCAAAGTCTGTGATCTTAAGCACATGGCTTCTCACACTTATTCCGCTGTTAGTAGTAATAACCATAGTAATTTAAAATAGTTTTTTCTTATGTTAATACCTTCAGTAAAGCTTCGGGTGTTAAGTGAAATACATGCCTGCATGTCCCTGGCCTTTGCTTTATAAGAAGCCACATCCAGAATATGCCATCTCTCAGACTGTAATGGACAGACTGTATGAGCGGCTGGCTCACTGCCCTGCTCACTTACACAAAATCTCAAGTTGTTTTTAGGCCCACAGCCCAAGGAGTTCCTTTGGTTGCTACCCAGGAATCTTGATTGCATGAGTTGCTCTCATTTGTGCCTCGGAGACGTGACCTACCACCCCAGGCACGAACACCTGCTCCAAAGGCAACCATCGAAAGACTGGCCAGTGACCTACGGATTGGCCTCCCCTGAGACCTTCAGCCAACAGTGTGGTGACTGGACCAGTCAGACTCTCTCCCTTCAAGACATTTAATGTGAGGCAGAGAGGGGATGCTGAAGGAGTGAACTGGTGTTGGGTTAGAGAGAGACACAGAGAAACCAGCAGAAGGCAGGAGGCACAGAAACTGACTTTGCAGGAGCCATGAGGTGGGCAGGGAAAGTAGGGGAGTTGGTCGGCTGTGCGGGAGGAGTGAAGAAACAAGAGAGCAGGCTCTGCTTGGAGGAACTGAGTCACAAACTTGGCCACTGATAAGGATTGCAGTTGATCTCTGAATACTGGATCACCAGGGCCAGGTGGTATCTTGAGATGACATGAGTGACATTTTCATGAAGCCAGAGATGCAGTTACGGAGATGGTTTCTTGTCCCCTTTAGGGTTCCAAGTATCCTTAAAATCCACCCCCATTCGCAGGGGTGTTTCGATTATATTTTTTCATCTTGCACCCTGAAAGGACCTGACTAGCCCAGGGATTCCAGTCCTAGCTTCTCCTCCTTGTTCCCCCTCCTCCCAAATGCCATTACCAACTCCTGCCACATTTGTCCCCAGGCCCCTCCTCTCCACACCTTCCTGTTGACGAGAGGTCCATAATCTTCCTACCCACACAGCTGCAGTGACCTCCTGGCAGAGGTGGCTTTAAAAACTCAGAAATATAATTTTCTAATTTGTTTAAAATTTGCTCTGATAAAGATTTTCAATGGAATTAAAAGAGAACGATTTTCATTTGTTAAAAGAAAAAGCAAAAACAAACCTGTAAGTCAGCCCCTTCTGATTAGTATGCTATTACCACTGATTGAAATCAGAGAACATGGAAATTTTCTAGCTGAATTTCAACAAAAAATGCTTGCATCATGGGTATGTGGGACTGAAAAAAGAAATTATCATGATTTATAAGCACACTTCTTCCTTTGGGTCTGCTTTACTTTGGTGAGGTGTCTTTTATCAGCCGTGACAACCACTAAAACCCAATGTCAGAATATACCCATCTTCTGTTAAGTCATGATTTCCAAAATAATGAACCATAGCCCATCTTATTGCTCAACCTAAATTATTAATTTTGTTTTTAGGAAAAAAAATATTAAAAATTATTTTTTAAATGCTTATTTAACCAATCTACTTCATTACAATTTTTTTGAGTGTGTGTTTTATAATGTACATATTAGTAGAGAGTACAAATGTTATACACAGGAGTACAAGCTTAAAACATTTTATTACGATTAAAAAAATACCCTGGCCTAAAGAATAAAATGCTAGGTCTTCAAGGCTTTTCTCCAGCCACGGTCCCCTTGCCTCACCTCTGAGCCTTATTGTACCACAGTTCCTCCACTCCGGTCAAGATTGCCATTTCTGGAAGCTCACGCTCCTCCAAGCTTCCCTCCAAGCTTCTCTTCCATTAGGCAACCTCAGGTGACATAACTTTATCCGCCTTCCACCAATCCAGATGGTGAAATTTTATTCTTTTAGAAAAACCTTATGGTTCCTAACTTTTAATTCCTTGCCCATAATGCAGACTCTGGTTTTTTAAATGTTAATATCCAATATTGTGGTTACATTCTATTTCGTTTTGTGTTGGACTACAAATTGGATACTAACATTATAATGTTACAGTAACAGAGTTTGTTTGGATGTACCTACACGGTTGCCAACTTATTGACTCATCATTCTTTACAGCACACCAGACCTTTCCCATCCACAATCATTTTCCAGTTTTCCTGCAGTACATGGGTAGTGGGGCTTTGCCAGTGGCCCTTCATATCCCCTCAACACTTACCACTTCCAAGGTCGGCCAGGCCTACTTCCAACTCTCAGCACCTGTCACTCGTCTTGAGGGCTCTGTTTGGCTGCTGCAGCCCAGCTACTCCTATCAGGTGCAGGCAAGGAGTATGTGGGAAGTAATGCCTCCTGGGAGCAGCCCTCCAATGAGGTCTGAAGGGAGTTGGTAGATTGCCAGCTCTCTTGCCCTTTGGGGAGGAAAACTGAGACACTTTCTACACTGGCCCCAGGGTCCCTCTATGGGATGAAGCTCCCATCCCCCATGATGGTGACTTGCTTGATGGTGCACCTTCTCACTTCCCCACTTGCCTACAACTATTTCCTAGGGTCACTTTTCAAATAAACTACTTCCACTCCAATCAGAGTATACTCTTGGAACCCAAACAAAGACAAGATCCTTTAGAAGTTTCCTTAATGCAGGTTTATTGGTGGCAAATTCCGTTTTTGTTGATTAAAAACACCTTCATTGGGCTTCCCTGGTGGCGCAGTGCTTGAGAGTCCGCCTGCCGATGCAGGAGACGCGGGTTCGTGCCCCGTTTCGGGAGGATCCCACATGCCGCGGAGCGGCTGGGCCCGTGAGCCATGGCCACTGAGCCTGCGCGTCCGGAGCCTGTGCTCCGCAAATGGGAGAGGCCACAACAGTGAGAGGCCCGCATAACGCAAGAAAAAAAAAACAAAAAAAAACAAAAAAAAACACCTTCATTTCATTCTTCTTCTTGGATAATGGTTTTGCTGGATACACGATCCCGGGTTGTCAACTGTATTCTCTCAAACTTTGAAGGTATTATTTCACTGTTTACTGTCATTCTAATTACTGTTCTTTTGTAGGTGATCTGCCTTTTCTCTCTGAGAAAAGATATCTTCTTTGTTTCTGGTGTTCTACAGATTTCATTATGATACAATTAGGTTTAGATTTTTAAGAAATTTACCTTCCTTGGCATAGATTGTTCTTACTGCATCTGTGGATTCTTATCTTTCATCATTCTGGAAAATCCTCAGCAATGATCTCTATAAATATGCCTCTCTTGCAGTCTCTCTTACTCCTTCTGAGACTCTGGTTAGATATATGCTAAACATTGTCCTTTTTTCTATGTCTTTTCTTCTGTGCTACATGCTGGTTAATTTCTCAAGATTTTCTCTTCTAGTTAGCTAATTTTTGCTTCATCTTGCTATTCAATTTCTCCATTGAGTTTTAAAATTTTCTATAGTTATATTTTGTATTTTAAAAATTCTATAGAGATCTTTTCCCAAACCCATCATTTTTTATTCCTTTTTCCACTTTTGTGGTTCTAACTTTATTTAAATGTTTTGTATATTATTATTTTATATTGTTTATTTGATAACTCTAGTGATGAAATAAAGTTTATATTTTAAGGCAGGTCAAGAAAAAATTAAACACAAAATTCTCTCTGTGTGTTTGTTTGGGCCTCCTCCCTCCCTCCCTCCCTAACGCGAAGTGTGTGTCTGCATTACACATTAACCAGAGCTCTGCAAAAGTGGGAGTGCCTGCTCAACCAAGAAGAGCAATTTTTTTCTTTCTTCTGATACTAGCAAGACAACTTCTTGAAAGAATAGAGTTCTTTCCCAGCTCTGTAGGGGGTCATGGTGACTTGCTGCTTGCTTTGTGCATGCTTACGTGGACTATGTATCCTTGGTCAACTTTCTGTAAAATATCAGTATGTCATTTTGATATATGATCCTTTGTCTTGAAAATGTATAAATGCAGAGCTTTCTGAGAATCTGCTTCCCAGGTTATAATCCTCAGTTTAACTTGAACAAAATTCCCTTTTTTTCCTTCTTGATAATTAATTGAATGTTCATGGACACGAGTATTTAAAGTTTGGGGCGGTTCTAATTGTTGTCTGTTGTTTTTGCTGATGCTCACTCATTGTGCCTTTTCTTCTTATTGATCTTTGGTAAGGAGCGCACATGTATTTGCTATTAACCTACAGGGACCCTTAGGGCCTAAGTTTGGGTTACTTTCTTTCCGGGGAAATTTTCATTTACATCTGCATACAGGGGGCACTACCCACTGGGACCTTTTGGCCCCTTCCAGGATTCTTGGCTTAATCTGGAGTCATGACCCAAGGCGTAGACTCTGTTATGGGCTAGATTGTGCCTCCTTGCACCTCCCAATTCCTATGTTGAAGTCCCATTTCTCAGTACCTCAGAGTGTAACCATACTAGGAGATAAGGTCTTTAAAGAGGTGATAGGGACTTCCCTGGAGGTCCAGCAGCTAAGACTCCAAGCTCCCAGTGCAGGGGGCTTGGGTTCGATCCCTGGTCAGGGAAGTGGATCCCACATGCTGTTGCGGTCCGGGAGCCACACGCCTGGAGTCGAGTTCCCTGGTAAATGTGACCCGTGTCCCAACCAAGGACACCAGAGACTCACCAACACCAAGTAGAAAGATTAGCAAAGGATTTATACAAGTACAGAAGCTTACACAAACTGTCCGGACAGGGTCCCACTCGGAGAGAAATGAGTGAGACCCCGACTAACAGTCGGGCGAGGCTTTTATACCCTTCACAGGGCGGGAAGTCCCCAAGGCGGGAGGGAGCTGTTTAATTTTGAATCAGCCAATCAGGAACCCGGTTCTTCCCGCCCCAAGCAAGCAAGCAAGTTTCTTACAGAAGCCAAAATGTGCTGTTAGCCCTGAAGCTGTTCTTCGGTTTCTTTCATCACAATGCCACAGCTAAAGACCTCGCATGCCACAACAAAGATCCTGCTTGTTGCAACTAAGACCCAGTGCACCCAAATAAATAAATAAATAAAACATTAAAAAAAATAAAGAGGTGATAAAGTTAAAATGAGACTGTTAGGATGGGACCCTAATCCAATATGACTCGTGTCCTTATAAGAAGAAAAGATGCTAGGGAGGCCTGAGTACAGGGATGACCATGTGAAGAGGCAGCAAGAGGGCGACAATCTTCAGGCCAAGCAGAGGGGTCTCAGAAGAACCCAATCCTGTCAGCACCTAGATCTTGGACTTCTGACCTCCAGAATTGCGAGAACATAAATGTCTGTGTTTCAGCCCCCTCCCAGTCTGTGGTATTTTGTTATGGCAGCCTGAGCTGACTGATACAGGCCCCACAGCGCCTTCATGAGGATTTGCCCTTGGGGTAGCTGCAGTTTTCCTCCCGTGTGCTTATTATTCACCACTCTGGTTTCAGCCAGCATTTTAATCTCTGCTCCAGGGAAATTTCCCTTACTTCCTAAAAGCTCACAGATGCAAAGGAGAGTATATTTCATTGCAGGTCTAGGTGTTCTGTTGGAGGATCTATTCAGAGCATCTAGTCTGCCATACTGCCAGCAGTGCCTCGAATTCTATTGTTTTCCTAAGTATCAACTTCCATGTTTTTTTCTTCTACATCTTCTTGAGTCATCTCCCACAGTAATTGCTCCCTTCCTTAAACTCTTAGCATGTATACATACTTTATTCTTTGCCATTTATGCTACCTTAGAATTAGTTGCCAACTACTTCCTTGAAATCAGAGGTCAAATCCTACAGCTTCTTCTCTCCCACAGCTCGTAAGGCAATCCCAGATACCACAGGCAATGATTTCATGTTTATGAAATAAGTGAATATAAAATGAGAAACAAAGGACCAAAAAGCTGTCAGTACTACATTGAACAGACTACGTGAGCCATAGAAATGATTGTGGCTATTAAGTGGTCCAAATACGTTTTAACAACAAAAAAGATCACATGTGAGGCCTGATTCACTGAGTCTTTGAGGAGTTGATGAACAGACCTTCCGTTGTTCCTTAGAAACAACCCTGAAGGAAATGAAAATTGAAGTAAATCAGATCTGTAAACCTTAGCTGTTTTGCAAGTCCTGCTCTTCCTGAGAAACAATAAAAATAATAGAAACTAAACTTATCTTGCACTGCCTCACACCAGAAAGGAAAATACAGTCACCTGTTGTAACTCATGCAGCCTATTTGGCAATGACTTCCAGATTCCTCTTCCAATTAAGAAGCAAGACAGAAGAGCCAAGATTGTTTAGTTAAGTCTGTGTGGCAATAGATATTAGACTGTAACCACATGAAGTTCCTTGCAATATGGGGACTTAGTCTATAAATGAATTCTGGGTTTTAAAGTTACTGAGATTTCAGGTTTCTTTCATCAATTCTGTCATTTCATATTGCTGAAGGAATAAAAAAGAGTTAGGGGGAATATAAAAATTTAATAGTTATATAGCCACATGGTCAAAATTATTTTATGATTCTAGAGTTTGATTTTTAAAAAGCTAAGAAGGATAGCTTTTTATGAAGCTATGAAGCTATGAAGCTATGAAGCTATGAAGCTAGAGGGATGAGCAGTTGGGAAGCAGGAAT
>NW_006789004.1:595831-612295 GCF_000442215.2 Lipotes vexillifer
AGCAGTTGGGAGGCAGGAATGGAGCTGAGAGATGGGGAGGGGCCACAGCTGAGAACAGCTCGGTACCAAGGCTACCTCTCTGAAGTGACTCGGAAGACTGCAAGTGACCTTCCTCCCTTCCAGCCCTGAGGACTCCTTGAGGGGTTCCAAAGAGGCATTTGGAATCTGGAACAAGACAGAGAGCTAGACAGTATATATTATCCTGCCCTGGCTTGTAACTGGGAGCATTCCATGTCAGTGACACGAGCACGGCCAGGGCTTAGTTTACCACGATCTGAAAGATGGCTAGGAGCAAGCTTATCCTTAGACCAGTGTGAACCACAAAATCTGGCACTGAATTTGATTTAGATTCTTCAAGGGGTGCCATTCTCTGGAAGGCTGTGGAATTAAAGGATCACATAGCCTTGTAATCAGAATTTTGGTGGTCTCTGTAGGTTTATAATTTCCTATTGTTTCTTTTTCGAAACAAACTCATTACCTGCTTAAGTTTACCTTCCTTTCTCCTGAGGCAAGGAGTGATTATCTCCAAATGGGCCCAGACTAGTTCCTATCTAGCCCAGCACCTGTGTCACTAGTGGCTTACAGGGATATATGTTTACCTAAGTGATATGTCTGCATCCCTCTTTTGTTAATAAATCTGTAAATCAGTATCCCTTCGCTCTCTCATTTGGTGAGAAAAAAATTCAGTATCCTTCAATTTCCTAAGACTCTTTCTGTGTAACACACGTGCTTCAACTTTTGTCTTCATCTCATAGACACCACGATCAATTTCCTGTTTACTTGATACTTCCCATGCATGTGCCATTAGATCTTATGACTAATGCACACCACCTTCGGAAGAGGACCTAAATGGCCTACCTGTGATTCTAGTTCTTCTGTAACAGACCCACATCTGGTTTGTCTTTCTGGTGTAGCTAAGATGATATGGAGGTCATTTTTCCTTTCCTTTTCCCACGGGGGTGGGGGTGTCTGGTGAGCTGCCCATCCCTGCACTTTCTTTTGTCAGAAACAAAAGAAAGACGATATCCAAAGGGTTTGGGGGGGAAGCATAATAAATAGTTTTTACTTATTACAGCTTTTACAGTCCAGTTCTCCAAGGAGCATAAAACCAGCACAGTGAGGTAGGGCAAACGAGTCTAAGAGTCGTATCTCAGCTTTCTTGTCTCACAGTACACCCTGGAGAATACCTGAACCTCCGTGTAAGCCAACACCAAGGTTAAAAATACCTCTCTCTGCTCTGGCTGGGGGAGAGCAGGGCTTTACCCTGCAGAGGGGCAGTAAAGGCCCAGCCATCCCTGGCTGACCAGGGCATCCTCCTTCTGGAAAGCTGCCCAAATACAAGCATAGCTCCCACTACACTTCTCTCAGAAGTGTGGTGAGGCCTGTCCTGAGCTGTCATCGTAATTTCAGAAGAGTTGGGACAGACTTTCTTCTGGGTAAAATACCTTCCCTTTCCTGATAACCAGCCACCTGAAATGCTATTGCTGACAGATGCCTTTAGCTGAAGACATGGGAAAAAGCATAATCCTCCTGAGAACGGTTACCCTATGGATCAATGCATTAAACAAACAACCAACAAAACTGTGGTTGGTGAAAAAGTCATATGTGCACATGGTAAAAAATATTCAAATAGTGCAAAAGGTTATACAGTAAAATTAGTCTTCCACCCCGTACCCTCTGTCTCCCTGCAGTTATATATCCTTCTAGAAATAGCCCATATATATTCAGGCATACGTAAAATAGGTGTCCCCCTACAGCACCCCACCACCAGTTTTTCACCTGCTTGTGAGCACACAGGTGTGGCTCCTTGCCACCTTTGTTTTACAGACTGATTTACTCTGAGAGTAACTTAGCACTTGAAGATGGAGAGTATCCTTCCCAGCAGCTGTCCAGTGTTCCATGATCACCATCACAGAGGGCACAGCTGCCCCGTCTTAAGGAAGGTCCAGAGGCTCACATTTCCTAGAACAGAAGAAATGGCTGAGATCACTTTAAGGTGGCTTGTTTCTGGAAGACACAAGCTCGTAGAACAGATGATTTATCCCACAAAACATGGGAAATTATTTAGAATTCGGGGTAAACAAAGTTTTCAAATGAGGAGCCCTTGTACACTGTGAGAACAAGGTAGAATTTCAACCTGGATTTGTTGTCGCTGCTGTTAATCTGTCACCTGTGGGGTTAGGGCTGAGGCAGGGCCCGGGCAGAGCATGCGTGAAGTGCATGGGTTGGACAGGGACCAGAACCAGGATCGGGGTCAGGGTAGGGCTGTGAGTCAAAAACTGGAAACAGATCCATTTCCCAAGACAAAACAGGGGTGTTTCCTGATTTTTTTTTTTTTTTTTTTTGCGGTACGCGGGCCTCTCACTGTTGTGGCCTCTCTCGTTGCGGAGCACAGGCTCCGGACGCGCAGGCTCAGCGGCCGTGGCTCACGGGCCCAGCCGCTCCGCGGCATGTAGGATCTTCCTGGACCAGGGCACGAACCCATGTCCGCTGCATCGGCAGGCGGGTTCTCAACCACTGCACCACCAGGGAAGCCCTCCTTATTTCTTTTATGTTATCTTCTAAGTCATATTTGACCACATGTTTGTGACTTACAAGATTTTAGAGGTAGAATTATAAGTAGATTCCCATCCATACAATGGATAAGTAAGTAGGTTTTGTGTTTCATGAGATTAAGATAAAGGTGGCCTAACTGAGCAGTACCACTTCATACATGTGTGATACTTTACGTAATATATGATTGTCATTTATGCCATTAAGCTTTTCTGTGGGACACTTTCTCCGTTTTATAAAATACATTTAGATTCAGGTTTCACCTGAATCTTTAACTTTTAGATATAACTTCCAGGTTACAGGAAAGTCGAGGGATAGAGAAACAAGCAAACCACATCTAGAAGAATTTATCAGACACACCCAGGAGGCAAGCATTGTGCAGGTCAACTGACCCCACATCTCCAAACGGTCAGTCAGTAGCATGAGAAAAGGGAATGTTGTAGATTAACAGACAATAGGCACATAAGAGCAGGTGCAATGTAGGATCCTGTTATGTTGGATCCTAGTTTAGGCAAACCAGCTTTAAACGACATTTTTAAGGACAATTTGAGAAATCTGAATTTTAACTGGGAATTATATATTAAGGAATATAATTATATAATTTAATTTGGCTAAATGTGAAAATGTTCTTTTGACTATAAAAAAATATTATTTTAAAAAGATGTCAGGACTTCCCTGGTGGCACAGTGGTTAAGAATCTGCCTTCCAATGCAGGGGACACAGGTTCGAGCCCTGGTCCAGGAAGATACCACATGCCATGGAACAACTAAGCCCATGTGTCACAACTACTGAGCCTGCACTCTAGAGCCCACAAGCCACAACTACTGAGCCCACGTGCTACAACTACTGAAGCCTGTGCACCTAGAGCCTGCGTTCCGCAACAAGAGAAGCCACCGCAATGATTAGCCCTAGCTTGCTGCAACTAGAGGAAGCCCACAGGCAGCAACAAAGACCCAACGCAGCCAAAAAATAAATTAATTAATTAATAAAATAATTAAATAATTAAAAGTTGTACTGAAGTTAACAAACTGTTTTTGTTTGTTTGTTTGTTTGTTTGTTTCTCCCAGACCTTGAAGCTCTTAAAATGAAAGTTACCAGATCAGGGTAGGGTAATAGGGCTGGGCTACATTTTCACATTTGTTCTGGTTAAAACAAGTGTCGCTACTGGCAACCAGGGCACTGTGGGCTGTGTTTGCAGCCAAGCATGGCTGTCTTTCTTGAGCTGCCTCTTTGTGGGGTTGAGTTCTTGTATTAAGTTTTGCACATTCAGCAGAGCAGGCATGTGTTATGTAAAGCCAGGGATTGTTGCATCACAGTCGTCAAGCCCTCTTACCCACATCCTGTCACATTCAGCTGCAGATGTGGCAAGAGGCTCCGAGGCAGCACAAAAGGCTTGGGACTGCAACCTGTGTGCTGGGCCTCAGTCTGCTGTAGGTCAAAGTGAACCACGGGGACTGAGTTGTGTGGGAATTCAGTGTCCCCCAAGCAGACAGACCTCAGAATTGTCTGCGCCTTGACATTCCAAGTAAGGAGTCCTTTCTCAGGCAGCAACAATGAGATGGATTACCTGTGATCTGGGCCCTCCAGCTCTGTGATGGCTGGTTTGGACTAGACCTTGAGACTCCCGTAGAGACAGCTGCCCTCGGTGGCCTCCACCTGGACTGGACCAGAAACTCAAGAACAACTCCTACTGGAACTGATTCCTGAAGCTCATCCTTGTCAGTCCTAATATCTCTCAGGCTGAGGTCCCTGCTGGTTCTGGCTGATTCTGAAGGCCATGTCCTTCCACACATCCTTCTAACCTGCTGCTTTGCTGAAGAGGCTGGGGTGGGGGGGCAGTTGCAGGAGGCCAGGTGGTGAGTGCTCACCGAGCAGGCAGCACAATGTCCATCTGTCCATCAGCAGTAGGCTATGGATTAGGTGTGGTATAAAGGGTATCTTTAAATAGATTTCTCGTTTGTTTGGTTTCAGACCTAGTGATTGAGGTCACTCTGGGAGAAGCTTCAGAAGTAGCAGGAAGCCCTGGTCAGAATTTTTGGGTTTTATGTTTCACAACCATTATCCATCCTCCCACTTCAGTGGGGGAAAGAAAAGGTTAGTCAGGTTGGATAGTGGAATAAGGAAGAAAAGCTCTCAGTCTAGAAAAGTCAGAATATAAAGTATGATTAAAATATATATTTTAGGGACTTCCCTGGCGGTCCAGTGGTTAAGACACCACGCTTCCACTGCAGGGCGCACGGGTTCGAAGCCTGGTCGGGGAATTAAGATCCCGCATGCCGTGCAGCCAAAAAAACCAAGACAAAACAACAACAACAACAAAATGTATACATGTTTTCACAATTACAGGTAGAGTTCATCTTAGCACAGCTCAGCTTCATCGGGGACTCCTTGGTGCCCAGTACCGGAAATCATCCCACCCCTGTCACCTGGGAGCCCACACCTTCAGACATGAAGGGCAGGGCCTTAGGATGAGTTTCCACTGCATGGAAGGAGAAATGGACTCATCAAAGTCTTGGCTTGAAGTCCTAGTTCTGGCACTTGCTGCCTGTGGTCTCTCCTGACCGCCTGGGGTTCGGCGACTACCAAAAGATGGCTGAGACACTGAGGTCAGGTGTTAGACTCTGATGGGAGCAGTTCTGGGGTTTTGGAGAGAAGACGGCAGAGAGAAGAAAGAGAATGAGTGGAGTTCCTTCCAGGTCCACCATTCTCAGAAAAACCAAAAAGAAATTTGGTAAAGAGTCTTATTTTAAAATTATTAAACTTTTATACTATTAATGATTTATAGTTTCTTTGTAATTCACTCCTTAAAAGTCTCGCAAAGTCACCCGTTGTTGTCCTTTCAATAGTGTGGCATTAGCACCTGGTGGAGGCAGTGTGGAGGGCTTCTTCCTGATGCTCCAGGCTGGGGTGGGAGCCAGTAGGCATAGGGTGGGGTGGATGATTTTGCCTCCAAGCCTTACATCACTGTTTACAAGTTCTTTCCTCCATGCCTCATCACTTCAGTGCCCATAAAAATGGATCACCCTAGAGTGACTGTACATCAAATAATGACAATGTCATCTTTACCTCCTGTGTCCAGGATGTCTCATTGTTTCACCTCCCTCTCTTCGATCTCATAGCTCGTTCTTCCTGGGTTTGGCCGATGAGAAACTGGTCAAGTGCTGCCACCTACTGGCCAAAATGTATATAACTAAGGAGCTGTGTCCCGGAAAACGTTAAGACCTAGGGTTTCCAAGGCAAGGTGCTTTGTTGTAAGTGACTGAGCTGCTGCTATTCACGTTATTCTGTTAGCAACCTATAAGCAAAGACGGGGTCCACAACTGCACTTTCAGAGAAAAATGAATTTGGGAAAAGTTGTTTAAAGCAAAGTTTTTAAACCTTTTATGTTGAAATAATTTGAGACTTACAGAAACGTTGCACAAATAGTACAGGGAGTTCTGTCTACCCTTTATTCAGCTACGCCTAATAGTCACATTTTACATAACCATAGTGCAATTATTGAAACCAGGAAACTAACATCGACACAATACTTTTAGCTACTCTAAAGACCTAATTTGAATTTTGACTGTTTTCCTATTAATACCCTTTTTCTTGTCCAGAATCCAATCCAGGAGCTCTCATTGTCAAGTCTCCTGAGTCTTCTCCAATAGTGACAATTCCTCAGTCTTTCTTGACCTTAACACTTAAAAAAAAAAAAAAGTTTATTTATTTATTTATTTTTGGCTGCGTTGGGTCTTCATTGCTACGTGTGGGCTTTCTCTAGTTGCAGAGAGCGGGGGCTACTCTTTGTTGCTGGGTGTGGGCTTCTCATTGCCATGGCTTCTCTTGTTGCCGGGCATGGGCTCTAGGCATGCAGGCTTCAGTAGTTGTGGCTCTCAGCCTCAGTAGTTGTGGCTCCCGGGCTCTAGAGCGCAGGCTCAGTAGTTATGACGCATGGGCTTAGCTGCTCTGTGGCATGTGGGATCTTCCCAGACCAGGGCTCGAACCCGTGCTCCCTGCACTGGCAGGCAGATTCTTAACCAGTGCGCCACCAGGAAAGTCCCAACCTTAGCACTTTTGAAGAGTACTGGCCAGTTAATTTTGTATAATGTTCCTCTGTTTGTCTGATACTTTCTTATGATTAGATTGAAGAAATATATTTTGAGTGGGCTACTAATGTTGATAGGCCTTATTTATAAATAGTGACGCTAACTTTGATCTCTTGGTTAAGGAGCTGTCTGTCAGGTTTCTCTGCTGTAAAGTTACTATTTTCCCCTTTGTAATTAGTAAGCATCTTCTGGGAAGATACTTCGAGGTTTTGCATGTATCCAATTTCTCATCTTACTTTTACCTACTGATTTTAGCATTCATCAATGGTTGTTGCCTACAGCACTTATTACAGTGGGGTGGTGTTTGGCTAGTGGTGATTATCTATTTCAGTCTCTCCTACATTTTTTTAATTGGAATTCTACTGTAGAGAAAGGCTGTCCCTTCCTCCCATTAATTTATTTATTCAGTTATGTATTTATATTAGTATAAACTCATGGATATTTATTTTATTGTATGGGTTATAATCCAGTACTCTCATTATTTATTTTGTAGTTCAGATTATTCAAACTGAAGCCTTTGGGAGCTCTTCTGAAGTCTGCTCCTGTGCCCTTCGACATGCCTCATTATTTTAGAAATAACAGAATTATTAAGATATAATTCACATAAAATTTACCCTTTTACAGTGTACAATTCAGTGGTTTTTCGTATATTCACAATATTGTGCAACATCACCACTGTCTAATTCTAGAACATTCTAATCAACCCCCCAAAGAAACCCCATACCCATTAGCAGTCACTCTCCATTTCCCCTTTTTCTCAGGCTCTGGCAACCACTAATCCACTTTCTTTTTCTATGGACTTGCCTATTCTGGACATTTCGTATAAATGGAATCATACAATATTTGGCCTTTTGTGTCTGACTTCTTTCACTTAGCATAACATTTTTGAAGTCCATCCATGTTGTAGCATGTATCAGTTCTTTTCATAGCTGAATAACGGTTCAGTACATGGACATACCACATATTGTTTATCCATCTATCCAGTTAATGAACATTTGGGTTTTTCCCACTTTTTAGCTGTTACGATTAATGCTGCTATGAGCATTTGTGTACAGGTTTTTGTGTGAACATATGTTTTCCGTTGCTCTGGTTATATACCTACTAGTAGAATTGCTGGATCAAATGGTAACTCTAAGACTTACAGTTCGAGGAACTGACAATTTGTTTTCTGAAGTGGCTGTAACTTACATTCCCACTGGTAACGCAGGAGGGTTCCAATTTCTCTCATCTTTTGCCAATACTTATTACCTTTTTTAATATATCCAGTCTAGTAGGCATGAAGTAATACTTCCTTGTGGGTTGGATTTGCATTTTCCTTATGACTAATGATGCTGAGCATCTTTTCCTGTGCTCATCTTCCCTGCCATTTATCATATTTTAATTTACTTAGATCGTATTTTTCTTTCAATGATGTGTTGCAGTTTTCAGTGTACAAGTCTTGTACTTTCATCAAATTTATTGCTAAGTATTTTATTCTTTTTGTTGTTAATGTAAATAGAACTCTTCTTAACTTCATTTTTTTTTTTTTTTTGCGGTACGCGGGCCTCTCACTGTTGTGGCCTCTTCCGTTGCAGAGCACAGGCTCCCGACGCGCAGGCTCAGCGGCCACGGCTCACGGGCCCAGCCGCTCTGCGGCATGTGGGATCTTCCCGGACCGGGGCTCGAACCCGCATCCCCTGCATCGGCAGGCGGACTCTCAACCACTGCGCCACCAGGGAAGCCCGTTAACTTCATTTTTAGATTGCTCATTGCCAGTGTATACAAATACAATTGATTTTTGTATAATGATCTTGTATCCTGCAAGCTTGCTGAATTTACTTATTAGTTCTATTAATTTTTTGTAGATCCCTTAGGATTTTCTAAATACAAGACCACGTCATCTGTGAAAAGAGATAGTTTTACCTCTTCCTTTCCAGTCTAGATGCCTTTTTCTTTTTCTTGCCTAATTGCCCTAGTTAGAAACTCCAGTACAATTTTGAATAGAAGTGATGATCCTATACAATCTTGTTTTCTTCTTGATCTTAGGAGGAAAGCATTCAGTCTTTTGCCATTAAGTACGATGTTAGCCGTGAGTTTTTCATAGATGTGTTTTACCAGGTTGAGGAAATTCCCTTCTACTTCTACTCTGTTGAGTTTTCATCATGAGAAGGTGTTGAATGTGGATTTTGTTCCTTACTGTATTAATATGGTATATTATATTAATTGATACTCAGATGTTAAATTAATCTTGCATTTTCAGGATAAATCCCCCTCAATCATGGTGTATCAACCTTTTTATAGGTTGCTGAATTTGGCTTGCTGGTGTTGCCGTGGAGAGCAAAATCATGCCTGGTTAAAAATCACTGCTGGAGGAAGGACTAAATTATCTTTCTATTCTTTTTATAGTGAACATTTATGTAAGGGGGAAATCTAAGAGTATGTAGCCAATGCCTTGGCCTGATGGAAGTAGACTTTATATGAAGAAAAAGACTTCCCAGCACCCCCTTCCCGTGGGCACAGCTGTATATGGCAGCCATAGATGCTATAGAACTGAGGACAGATGGGGCAATCCTTGAGTCAGGCATAGGCCGAGGAGACAATCAAATGTGTGTATCACCCTGGAGCTGGAAATGTTAAATCTCAGAGGTTGAATCAGAATATGCATTTTAACAAGAACCCCAGGTGATGTGTGTGCATGTTAGTCTGAGAAGCACCAAGCTGAGAAACTTGTTGAAGATCCTAGACACAAAAAAGCCAAAAGTGGGACCCATATCTCCTGACTCCTGCCTATTGTGTATTTATGTGTGTGTATGTGTGTGTGTGTGTTGTTTGTGAGAGGCCATTGTGGATTTAATTAAATCCACAAAAGTGTATTAAAAGCCTCCCATGTACCAGTTAGTGTGCTGGTGCTGATGAAAACTCCATTTACAGGGCTTTTTTTTTTTTTAATTTCACCTCACTCAGAGTTCACTCAATTTCAATAACCTTTTCCCTGGGGCATTTGTCAAAAAGAGTCAAGTACAATTGTTTAACATTGCAGCTGCTAGAGGTAGTGACAGCAGGTGGGGCAAACGAAGCTGACTAAAAAACTTAAAAGGAAAAACTGGGGAATGAGATATCCATAAAGGGTTCTGAAAAGCTCTGAAGGATTCCTGGGAATCTGGACATCTATGCATATCGATGTGGGATAATCTCTTTTACTTAGAGTCAAATTATGAACTGTAATCGCATCCACAAAATACCTTCATAGCAATACCTAGATTAGTGTTGATTGATAACTGGAGACCAGAAACATAAAACTGACCATTATAGGAGAGAATAGAGCTATAGGGAAGCAAAGTTTTACATACCATTGAACTAAATTTGGAGGTTTCTTAGGAAATTCCCAACAGGTCAGATAATGATAATTCTCCGAGAAGCGTGTTTGAGGAGAGCTCCAGCCCCTTCTGCCCTCTCCAGTGGCTGCTAGGCTGTTGGTTTTCACTGTTCTTACCAAGATTCAGCTGTCTTTCTTAAATAAACGTTCTTCAGATTGTTGCAATCTGTGAGTTAATTTCTAGGGTTCTGAGAAACTTGATTTTGACAGTTTTTGCCAGTGTTGTCATTGCTTTTATGAAGGAGAGGCTTTTTGGAGATCCTCACTCTAACATCCCCCTGTTCTAGGGACACAAGCACAGAGGTGTGTCCAGGTGCCCTCTTAGCAAAGAAGCCAGCCAATGCAGGCCAGTGATAACATTCAGAACTAACCCATGTAACTTCTCCATGGTTGTAACTTTTGTCTTGTCAAGTCTGTTTCTCCTCAGGGTAAAATGCTAAGGTCCTGAGGGCCTGGATTTGGCACAGTGGATTGTGATCGGGATCAGAATGTCACATGCCCTTTTCTGAGTTCATACATTGAGAACATCATGATGTGTCATGTGAGGTTCCTGAGACAGTTAAGAGACATTTCAACACTGAAATTGTCTTTTGGTCAGTTCACTGTAGAGAGGGCCATGAAATAAATGATTGCAAATGTAAAATCTAAGCAACAGGAAAGAATGGTGATGGTCAGATATTTTGGGAGGAATGATTTCACAGGGTATATGCCCAAGTGAGCAAGCCAGATGTGGTGTCCACCCACCTGGAGTGTGTGTGTGTGTGTGTGTGTGTGTGTGTGTGTGTGTGTGCTGGAAGAGGGGGCAGACAAAAGCAGGCAAATAGATACATGAATAAAAATTAAGAAAAGAGTCATGGACATAAGGGGCAAGAGGCTGTGCTAGAGAATGAGAGGGAGGGAACCAACAGTTTCAGCTGGTTGGTCATGAGGAAATAATGTTTAAGAAACTTAAAGGATGAGTATCCAGGCTGTGAAGATCAGTGAGCAATTCTGCATGATAAAGGGAGGGACAGTATTGCAGACAAAAGGAGTTACCTTCAAAGTCTAAGCAGGCTGAGGCTGGGAGGGAAAGCCTGGGGAAGATGGCATGATGTTTAGTAGGTTCAGTAAGGGGCCTGCTCACACAGGATCTTAAGTGACTGTGTGTCCTTGTTTGCCTGGCATATGGTTTAGATGATAAATTTTATGGTTACCTTACTTATAGGCTATGGTGAGAGCCATGTGTTTTGGGGAGAAGATAAACCTTGATTAGGACAATTGATTGGGCCACAAAATAACAGAAGGTTTTACATAACCAGCCAGACTGTTTCACAGAGTTTATCAAATTGTTGACGGTGAGGTATTGAAGTTCCCAGCAATTATTAGATTGATTTCTAATTCTCCCTTCAGATGTGTTAGTATTGGATTAATATATTTAGGTGCTCTGATGTTGAGTGCATGTATATTTATAATTATATCCTCTTAATGAGTTGATCCTTTATCATACAATGACTTTCTTTGTCTCTTGTTACAGCTTTTGAGTTAATGACCTTCTTTGTCTCTTGTTACAGCTTTTGAGTTAAAGTCTATTTTCTCTGATATAAGTGTAGCCCTGCTCTCTTTTGGTTTCCACTTGCATGGAATATCTTTTTCCATTTCTTCAATTTGAGCCTATGTGTTTCCTTAAATCTGGAATGAATCTTTTGTAGGCAGCATATAGTTAGGTCTTTTTTTTTTTTTTTTTTAGTCCATTCAGCCACTGTGAGCCTTATGATTTGAGAATTTAATCCATTTACATTAGCGTAATTATTGAAAGTAAGGACTTACAAATGCCATCTAATTTTTTCTGGCTATTTTGTAGTTCCCTGTTCCTTTCCTCCTCTTTTTCTCCCTTCCTTTGTTTTTTTTAAATTTACTTATTTAACTTTTTTAAAAATTTTAATTTTTGGTTGTGTTGGGTCTTCATTGCTGCACACGGACTTTCTCTAGTGTGGCGCGCAGGGGCTACTCTTCATTGCAGTGTGCGGGCTTCTCAATGAAGTGGCTTCTCTTGTTGCAGAGCATGGGCTCTAGGCATGCGGTCTTCAGTAGTTGCGGCATGTGGGCTCAGTAGTTGTGGCTCGTGGGCTCTAGAGCGTAGGCTCAGTAGTTGTGGCTCCGCGGCACAACTAGTAGTTAGTTGCTCCGCGGCATGTGGGATCTTCCCGGACCGGGGCTCGAACCCGCGTCCCCTGCATTGGCAGGCAGATTCTTAACCACTGTGCCACTAGGGAAGTCCCTCCCTTCCTTTGTGAATTGATGATTTTCTATAGTGGTATGCTTTGATTCCCTTCTCTTTATCTTTTGTGTATCTACTGTTGGTTTTTGCTTTGTGGCTACCATGAGGCTTCCATAAAACATTTTATCAACATAATGGTCTATTTTAAGCTGATAACTTAACTTTGAGTGCATACAAAAACTCTATCTTTTTACTTCCCCTCTTTTATGTTTCTGATGTCACAATTTACCTCTTTTTATATTGTGTATTCATTAATAAATTATTATAGGTATAGTTATTTCTAACACTTTTGTCCTTTAACCTTTATACTAGAGGTAATTGGTTAACCCACCACCATATTATATATTATAGTATTCTGAATTTGAATTATACTTACCTTTATTGGTGTGTTGTATATTTTCATATGTTTTCACATTACTAATTAGCATCCTTTCATTTCAGCTTGAAGAATGCCTTTCAGCATTTCTAATAAGGCAGGTCTAGTGGTAATGAACTCCCTTAGTTTTTGTTTGTCCGGAAAAGTCTTTATCGCTGCTTCATTTATGAAGGATGACTTGGCTGGATAGTATATTCTTGATTGATATATTTTTTCTTTCAGCATTTTGAATATATCATTCTATTCTCTCCTGACCTGTAAGGTTTCTGTGGAGAGATCCGCTGATAGCCTTCTGGTGGTTCCCTTGTAAGTTACAAGCTTTTCTCTTGCTATTTTAAGATGCTCTATTTGTCTTTGATTTTTGACAGTTTTATTATAATGTGTCCTAGAGAAGAGCTCTTTGAGTTTGTTTGGGGACTTATGAGCTCCATGAACTTGGGATGTCTAAATCCCTCCCCAGGTTTGGTAAGTTTTTAGCCATTTTTTCCTTAATAAGCTGGGGGTGTCCATGGCCAGTTGGAGGGGATCTGTCTGCAAGACATCCCCAGTAGATCATGGGTGAGCTTCTTGATGGAGTCTGTGATGTAGTTAGTAGGATCTGCATCATTTTTTTTTTTTTTTTTTTTTTCTTGCGTTATGTGGGCCTCTCACTGTTGTGGCCTCTCCCATTTGCGGAGCACAGGCTCCGGACGCGCAGGCTCAGCGGCCATGGCTCACGGGCCCAGCCGCTCCGCGGCATGTGGGATCTTCCCGAAACGGGGCACGAACCCGCGTCTCCTGCATCGGCAGGCGGACTCTCAAGCACTGCGCCACCAGGGAAGCCCGATCTGCATCATTTTAATGCCCACTGAGAGTCCTATCTGCCACTCTTCCTGCCACTTCCTACCCCAGTTGTGAGCTCACAGTTCTGTACTCTGGATGGAGTGAGAGAGAAATGGACCTCTTTGGCAGCATCCTGCACAGCTGGGGAAAATGGGTGCTCACTCACATACTCTCATTTTCCCCTGTGGGAGAAATCACAGACCAAGAAGGTATCTCTTGGCCCTGAGCTTTGCTGCTTTGGGTGATGCACTAAAGTTAAACTGGTCCTCTTACCTTCCCCAATGCATCCAATCTCATTTATTTTTGCTCTAATGTTGTGCTGGAACTTCTCTGCTGGACTCCTGGACTTCAACAAAAGCTCTCTTGTCCACGGGTAACTGCCTGAGACAGTGTTCTCCAGGGGCTCCTAGACCACAGCCAAGAGGGGGTGCAGCCAGCTCACAGTCCACTGAGGGTCCGCGGCTACAACTGAAGTCTGTATGTCTATTACACAATGCACAGGTGGGCGAGACGCCACCCAGGTTCCTTGGTGTATGGTGCTGGATCCCACAGCTCCCACAGAGGCACTTTTTTCCATGGATGGATGCCAAATTGTTATTGTTGAAGAGGGGATATGAGTGAGGAACTTCTTATTTGGGCATCTTGCTGATGTCACTCCCCAGGTGCTGGTTTCAATAGCTGTTTTCTTAGGCTGCTGGTTAAAAAAGGATGCCATATCCTATGACCAAAATTCTTGTTGTCTTGGAAAGGTGGCTATTTTTCTTTTTACAGGCTTCAGACGCGCAGGCTCAGTGGCCGTGGCTCACGGGCCCAGCCGCTCCGTGGCACGTGGGATCATCCCGGACCAGGGCACAAACCCGTGTCCCCTACATCGGCAGGAGGACTCTCAACCACTGCACCACCAGGGAAGGCCCTCTTCTTTTGGGCATCTTGCTGATGTCACTCCCCAGGTGCTGGTTTCAATAGCTGTTTTCTTAGGCTGCTGGTTAAAAAAGGATGCCATATCCTATGACCAAAATTCTTGTTGTCTTGGAAAGGTGGCTATTTTTCTTTTTACAGGCTTCAGACGCGCAGGCTCAGTGGCCGTGGCTCACGGGCCCAGCCGCTCCGTGGCACGTGGGATCATCCCGGACCAGGGCACAAACCCGTGTCCCCTACATCGGCAGGAGGACTCTCAACCCCTGCACCCCCAGGGAAGGCCCTCTTCTTTTTTTTTTTTTTTTGAGAGGTGGCTTTTGAGACCTAATCCCTTCCCCCGATTCCAAATCAAAAAACCTTAAATAAGACACCAAAGGCCAAAATACTCCCGCTTAACATTTTCTAAGGAACTGGCTGATGTAATAAACACTGTGGTCCTGACCACAGCAACTTGACTAAAATTCAGGTGGAGCAAAGTGAATGACCTGGTAGTGGAAACTTCTTGTGGATCTGTTGCTGAACCAAGTTTGGTTTGCCTGATGGGCTGAGATGTCAAAGTTTGCAGCAAAGAGAGGGTTTTATTCACAAGACAGCCAAGCTAGGAGACCGGAAAGCAAATTTCAGACCCACTTCCCTGAAAGCAGGGGGCTTGTGGTATTTATGGGATAAAGAATAAAGAAGCAGGGCGGTCTGAGGCTTGGGTAGCAAGGGGAGAGGTGATTGGAAAAAGGTGTGGGAACTGTGGTTCTGCACAGGCGTTAACTAAACTACAGGGCTCGGCACCTTCATGAATGGAGGTGCTTGGCACGATATGAAGGTGGAGTTTTCGGCCCTCTGATGTCAAAAGGTCACTGAGTGGACGCCCTTGCATACCCAGTTGGAGGGTCAGTGGTCCTATCCAGTCTTCACCAGCTCAGCTTGTACTAGACACAGCTGGAAAACAACTCAGGCAAACATCTTACTGTTTAGGCTACGGCCCCTAGAGGACACGAAAGTCTTTTGTAGCAACAATTGAAATGACCTTGATTAGTGAAGGCAGGTGAAACGATTTGACTAAAGATTACCCACGGTTTCAGTAACATGTCAGAGGGTTGGAGGCTGGGTAAAGTTTAAACACCTGAGAAAAGAACAAGGCACATTCTCTCCCGTCACCTCCTTCATGCCCGTGAACACATTTACTGAGTGCATCATACTCTTCACAAGTGTAATCACTGGAAGTGAGGACCCTGCCCAGGAGGGGAGAAATAGGAAAAACTGCTTTGGAAGGAATTGAAATCAATTAAAATTTATAAATATTTGTTTGCCATCTGCAAGCAGTATGTACACACACTATTTTCAGTGCTTCAGTGAAACAGAAGAGAAATACTGACCCCATCTGGAGACTTCCATGTTTCTTCTGGCTTCCCTCCCCTGGGCTTTATTTATAACCCTTCTTCAGGGACTTTTAATCCCCCTAGGTCCTCCCTGTGGAGCTTCCTAAATCTACCCAAATTAACTCCACTCTCTTATGGACTCTACAGCTGAAGCCTTTAGGGGATGGTGTTTGGGATGCCTACAGAAGTCTCCCCCTCCTTTGTAAGGATCAAAGTCACCCGCCCTTCAAAAACTTCCACCCAACAGATAATTCTTTTTTCCTTTCTAGTGTCCTGGTACATAGACATTAAGATGGAGACCTCTTCAGGGTCAACCCACTGGACCACTTGAGAGGGCCACATTCACATTTTATTCTACAGGTTTCCCCACCTACCTTTGGAGAATATGATGTAATTACTGGGATTATGTCAATAAAGTAGCCCTGCTCTTATATTTAAAAAATGAAAAAACCTGACTTAGAAAGTAGTGTTTTTCTTAAATTGGAAAAAATCTACATTTTAAGATATTTACCAATAATAATACAAATAGCTAAGATTTATTGAAGATTTGTCATATGCCAGACACTGTGCTAACCTTAACTCACTTCAAATTTCTAATTCTCACAGCAACCCTGTAATATAGATATTTATCCCCATTTTACAGATGAGGAAAGTGAGATTTAGGGATGTTAAATAATTAAATTATTTGCCCAAAGTCACATAGCTAGTAATCAGTACAGCAG
>NW_006789004.1:612305-640709 GCF_000442215.2 Lipotes vexillifer
ATTCCAAACCCAGTTTCTCTTTTCCCTGAGCCAGGCCTCTTAGTCAGTCAGTATATACTCTATTAAAATACAAGAGGGTCCTAATTTCTCAGCCCTCTCCTAGCTCCACACATATACAACACACACATGCACGAGTTATTTTATTGGAGAGGATTTTAAAGGCCATCCTCTCTAATAATAATTTTCATTTCTTCCGAGGGTCAATCAGCTTAATATAAATGGCTAACATTTACAAATAGAACGTCCCACTTCCATTTAAAAACGTCCTCCAGCTCCACTAGAGAACACCTCTTTCTTTTATTCCCCCTTAATTAATCTTTCTTTAAATCATGGCACTGGCTTGAGTTCTCAAGCCGGTTGTCCTCTTAACTTCACCCTTCCTCCAAAGAAAAGCCACAAGCCACTCACTGAGGATTGCAGAGAGAATAAAAACAAAAGAAGGCAAGAATTGTCTAAATTTAAAGTGCTGGAAAATCCAACATTTTATTTACTACATTTTGGTGACTACATAAATGCTGAAACATTTTAACACTGAAAAGCATGATGGCATCATCACTTGCTTTTTTTTCTTTTTTTCTTTTTTGCTTAGCAAACACAGCTGATGATATTGCACGGCATAAAGTGAGAACAGTAGCGAAGCTTAAAACAAATGAAAGAAACCTTAATGCGGTACAGGAGATACTCATAAACCAGAATAACGCCTAATTCATTACACTTTTTGTTGCTACACACAAAAATACAGAAGAAGCATTGGACAGAGAGAAAGAGAGACAAAATATCAGCAAACAACCATAACTGGGTACAATAATCATTTAGTCTGAAATGTAGATGCAACGTAGAAACTACCACTGCTTTCTAATTGACAAAGAAAATGACAGCAACATTTGTCTTTTATCAAAAATCTTCTAAGCCCCTCATGGTTAGGTTTTAAAATTATTATTTAATTATGTATTTACCTTTTTTTCCCTTTTTTTCATTGCTAAGGAAGAACTCCCTCTGCTCTTGGAAGATTTTCTACTCTACTGATCATTTTTTTTAATTTAATTTTTTTTTTTTTTTACCTGATGATTGTCTTAGGCACCCTCCTTACATAATAAACCATCAAGCTAACTTGAACAGGGAAACTGAGTCACACTCAAACAACAGCTAAGGTCAAAGGTACTGAAAATAGAAGAGGGGGAAAGGACAGGTCTAAGTGAGTGACAGATGGGCTGACTTCAGAAGGGACAGGACACACAGGGAGATATGAAGACAACTACCGAAGCAAGTGGAAGACAATGTTTTAAAGTTTATTTTGTTAAAAAATACTTGTCATTTGGTTCAGACGGCAAATGTAAAATGAACCCACAATGATTATGTAATAAATGCAGAACATACCACGAAAAAATCGAGACTCACACAGAAACAGAAAATACGACCTTGTGAATATAACTCTGTTCAGCGTTTCATTGCTGATGGTAAAAGTCTACTCCCTCAACCATTTTCCTGGGCTTTCTATAATTCACTGCACAGCATTTGTATTAAAAACAAGTAATTAATCAATGCTTACCAACAGAGCACTGAATGATCCTGCAACTCAGAGCAGATTTATTGCCCTATTAAAATACATAACGAGTATAAAAATGTTTCTAAGAAAATGTAACATTTGACCCAAAGTCTAAACCCTCCCTTTCCTTCCCCACCCCAAACACCCCTGCAAAAGAAAATAAGGTAAAATTCTTGTATTGGGAGAAAAAGTATTTACATCTATGGATTTATGGCATGTAGTTGAAGCAACTTATTTTAGCAAAACAAAACGAAATAGTGGGCACCGGGTGTTCTGAGGATGCCCTAGTCAACTGAGAATTCTTCATGTGTGCTGATCTGAAGCAGGGCCAAGTATCTGAACAGCCTCAATTAAGGGGGCCTGGGGCAGGGGCCATCTTTAGTGTGGACAAGAAAACTAGTGGGAAGATGAAGAGTGAGAAGAGACAAACTGAAATAAGTCTGAAGTTCATTCACTCCTGGGACTCTGACATTTGAGAGTTCTAATTCTGGTTGTGGGGAGGAGGTTTGGGGTGAGAAGTGAGTAATTGTGGGTAGTAGATTCCAAGAAAAAAATGTGGGGAGGAATACATAGCTTTGAAACATCTTTCTTTTTTTTCTTTTGAAACATCTTTCTTAAACTTGATTGCTAACTGGGGCTCAGCAATCGTGTTTTGCTTCTTCCGTGGGTTGGCTAGACAGGCAGGGGCCAGGTCAGCTGCCCTTACCCTTGACTTTCTCTGTATGGTATGGAACCGTGATACTCTCTTAGCTCTGTGAAAGGAACTGTGTCTCCATGCTCTGTCCCCTGCCTTGAAGCAGTTCAGAAACTTGGTGAAACTTAAGAGGATTTCCAAATTCAAGTTAGCTTGTCTCTTTGGGTTTTTACACTTTTTACTTCTCACACCCGGGGGAATGGTTAAAAAAAAAAAAAGTAGCAAAGTTTCTCACAAATGCCAGTGCTTTGAAACATTAAACAAGTCTTAAATTCTTTGGAATTTCAGGTCTAACCTGCAAAGTAATCTTTTCTTAAAAAAAAAAACAACTTAATAAATTAAAGGAAGAACAAGAATAATGCCGTTCTTCTCTCTAAGTGACAAAAAAAAAAGGCTACCTCGAAACACCCATTTTGGCATGTACAAATTTTTTGAGGGGGGAGCCTGGCAGTGTTCACAACACACATTGAAGTGCCTGCTAAGAAAAGCTAAAGATACACCCTGCAGTTAAGAGAAGCTCTTGCCTCCAGCTTATCTTAGCATCGAGAACAAAAAGATTGTTAACGTAAAGTTTTGGCCATTTCCATTCTACTATATACATTTTAAAAACAACACAGTCATAAATTAATGCAGTGATTAAATAAGCTCATATAAAGTGTAATTTAAATTAAAAAAAATCACAGCACATTATAGAGAAAAATAGGAACCAGTTTCACAAAAAAGAGATTATACATACTTTTTTACCCTGTGGAAACAAATTTACTACGAAACACAAAACTTCATAAGTAACCATCAAAATGAAAATCATTTCTTATTCCATTCTTGCATTTTTACATAACCCTTAACCCACCTGGGGAACATTTCCAGAAATTAAGTCTTCCTTGAGCAACAGAGCAGTTCTTCTGAGAAAATAAACCCCAAACCGAAGTGGGGGGCGGGGGACATCCCCAACATACAAACTACAAAATAAATAAGAATTATAAAGTTTTTTTAAAAGTAACCTTAACAGTTATCAAACTAGTGAGTTCTGCCTTATCACATAGACTCTCTATACAACATAACCCTAAAACTTTCTTACTATGAGGTATTTGGAGGAATTGGTAAAAGTGATGCACGGCCTGCCTGGCGAAGGGACTCGGTGAAGTGGGGGGAACTCTGAGAGGGAGCAAGGAGGAGGAGCTTTGGTCTATCAGCAAGAAATTGGGGGAAAAAAAAGTCATCCTTTGGTATCAAAGAAAGTTTCATTGCATGGTTGCACGGAAAAAGCACCACGGTGAATAATTATTCCTTTTTTTTTTTTTTTTTCATTAGTGGCCTTTCTAAGAGGCTGAGGTATTCAAAGAGTATAAGGTGAGAGAGGTCAACAGCGGTTTAACACTTTGGTTCAAGCAAGGCACTCGTCCTAGGAGTTTACAAAGGTTGCAACATGTTTGCCTAGAGATTTACAAGTAGAGCTACCAGTAATAAGAGTAGTATCTCCTAATGTCGTTGTTATCATTATCATATTATTATTATTAAGAATGAAGACAAGATTACACACTGAGTGAAGAGTGAGGCGGGGAGAAGAGGCGGGGGAGGAGGAGGGGCGGAGTTCCCTCTGCAGACCAAGGCCGTGCATGAAAATATCTTTGGTATTCTTTGGTATCATCAATGTGATTAAAATCACCAATGGAAATCGAGTGAGGTAGCGTCTTTGGTTCACACTATAAATAGTAGATCTTTACACTTTTTTTTTTTTTTTTTAATACACGTGGAAGTAGCTATTTCTTACCTTCTGCTTCTTTGTCCTTACTATTTAGGAAATAGTTACCAAATGTACTGTAAAGCTAACCACACCACAAGAATAATTCAGAAGGCCAATCGCATCTCAAAACGGCCTCTGGTGTTTGAACGCACCCTAAACAACGAGATAGGAAAGGGAGAAGTGCTTTCTCTTTGTTTGCTAAATGCATAGTTTTCATCCTTTATGTACAAAGAAGGGAGAACCTTTCTTAGGGAAAATGCCTTTATAGCTCATGTGAAAATGCCCTAGGACTCTTTGGTATAGCAAAGTTTGCATTTAACCTGCAAAGACCGGTCGTTCACCTGGGGTAGCAATGGGAGTGGCGTGAATCCAAAAACAGCACAGAGATTTTACTTTTTTTCCTGGAAAATTATGCTTTTGAGGGGCAGAGTGAGTGACATGTTCACTTAGAACTTCTAAATTTCCCCACGCATTTTCTTTGGTTTTGGGGGTCTTTTCCAGCTGCACCCAGGAACTGGAATACTCAGTGTCTGACATGCAGAATTCTTTTACCTGAACATTTACTGATGTCTGGGCTTTTGGAGTGTCCAGACATCACACCTCCCACTCTTTCTCTTGGCCCCCTTTCAGGGAAGCTTCCGGTCACGAGACGACCTGAATGATTTATGGCCCAAACCAGTCTAACTTCCATTCTACCAAAAAAACCCAAAATGTGTTATTTGGAGTGCAGTTTTGGAATAAACAGGCATACAAAGAAAAGAGTGAGATATCTTTTTAGGTGAATTTTGCTAAAGGATTGAGAAACGATGCATGAACAAATGGCACGGGATCTGCTCTGTAGAGTGTGGTAGGGTGAAGAAACCTGAGTCATAAATTAACACTAGACTAAACAAGAATAGAAGCATTTTCTATGAGCCAAGTCAGAAGCAATAAAGAATCACTCATACATGATGTAATACATGTATTGCTTGTGAGAAGCTGAGTTTGTCCACTAGGATTTCTAAAAAGCAAAGATTGTGGGTATGCTTAAACAGTCAAGTAAGAAAAACTGCTTTTCAGGCTCTGATTTGTGCATCTGTTTATGAGAAAATATATCTCTAGGCCCTGAAATTGCATAATGGGTGCAAATTCCATGCTGGTATGAAAATTATCTTTGGTGTTAGCAAATAGGATCACTGGTTATTTTTCAAAAAGAAAAAAAAAAAAACATTATGCAGACTTCCCTGGTGGTCCAGTGGTTAGGACTCCATGCTTCCACTGCAGGGGGCACGGGTTTGATCCCTGGTTGGGGAACTAAGATCCTGAATGCTGGGAGGCGCAGCCAAAAAAAAAAAACCATTATGGTGGGAATATTAAAAATGTAGCAATATTCTTTGAGACTGTGTCTACACAGTACCAAAATAATTGGTTGAAAATGTAAATCACAGATTAATCTGAGGGGGTTATATAGGAAAAACAAAGCAAAAACATGGTTGTCTGAATTCAACTTTTGTTTTTCCTGGGGTATTGAATTTGGTAAGATTGTGTGTAGACACAACTTGAATTTCCCTGCATTTAAAATGCTCATGTTTTAAATAAATAAGGCTTTCCTCCCTCCTAAATGATAAATACATTATACAGCTGTACCCTGGCCCCTTCCTTTCCTGGAGAGAGAGAAAAAGTTCATCAGTTTTTTTCTTTTTCATTTATGTCATTGACAAGATTACATTTTTAGCAAATCTCAAAGGGTGGCCATTTAAATCATCTCTTTTAATAGCTGAACTATAATTGTGCCATATTTAGAAGGGAAAATTTAAAGATGGAATTTGGGGCGAGATTAAAAAAAATACTAAGACAAAATGTGTCAAGGCAAATGCACTATTTCATCAAAGGCGAAGTATGTCTTGGTTTCCTTTTCTCATCCCACAGCAGACATGAAGGAGACACAGATGGCTTGTGGGTTTAGCCTCATCTCTCCAGGTGCCTGCTGCTTCTAGACCTGGACAAGATGCTGAGATTTGATCCTAAGGAGTTAGGTTTTGTGTCAAAATAGTTTAATTTTTTTCTTTAGCATTTTTACAAATCTCAATAAACAGTTTACTGTTGAGATAATATTTAATTTTATATTTCTAGTTAGGTGTGGTGATTAAGAGTACCCAATTCTTTACCTATTAGTACAAAAGGCGTAGACTTACGTGAGTTACAGTTCAACTGAATCCAGAGAGAATTTTCCTGGGAATCAAGCAATTCACTTGGGTACTACCAGAACAACTGTACTACTGTTATTATTATTATTATTTTTGCCTTGATTTCTATAGCCCTGGTTAAGTGATTTGGAAAAATAGAAATTTAAAATTTTGTATTTGTAAGTTCAGGTCTAGTTTTTAATCTGTCCCTGTTAGAGAGTGGAATCTATGTTATAAAATTTCCAGCTTAATGTAGTAGCAAGAAAGAATGTAGTATTCTTTAGAGGCTATGCTTAGTGAAATAAATAGCTTTCAAGGTCTTGGAACCCAAGGTCTTGCCTTCCACTAGAACTCTTGCTTTTTCTATGCAGTTCCACCATTTCTCTGTTGCACTTGCTATTTTTATTGGTGTCCAAGTCACAAAATGTCTGGGGTTGGCAATAAAATCAGTTGATTATATTTTCAGGATATAATGGACTGCATAGTTCATTTTAATAATAATGTTGGTCTGCTTATTTTGTGTGTTTGTAAAGTATTTTAAATAGGTATTTGGTGTCAAATGCATAAAGCAAATTTAAGTCGAATTAACCTAAGTATGGGGTCCTTTATTCAGTGGCCTTTTACTAAAAAGCATTACTTTGAACAAATCTTCTAATTTAGTTACCTGTCCTGTTAAACTTAGTTTTCTAAGTTTACAAATCAGTCCTACTTCAGAAGAATCCCCAGGTTTTCTCAGCTATGAACAGACCATAGGATCATGTCTATATGTTTACTTAAGTGACATTTATGGATCCTGAAAGGGAGGGTGCCATCTGGATGTATATGTATACTGCACTGACCTCTCTGTTATGATATTGCTTCCCTGAAGCTACATTCTTTCTTGCCAGTTCTGAAAACTAATATTTCAAATGCTTCAAGAGTCATAAATAATAGTCATGATTCTACATGGTATGTGTATTACAGCTAGATCAGTTCATACGTATAACTTTACATAGTATCTTGTGTAAAAATAGCTTTGGTTATTAAAATCATTGCAATAAAATACCTGCACTATAATATTGTGTTCTTTGGTACCTAGGTGATTTTCTTTTTTAATGGATGGACTCTTGTTTCATTTCTTAAAAAATATCTGAACAGTCCTTAACAAACAAAGAGAATGCACTGGTTTAGGTGTCATTCAAATTTCTTTGCTGAGTTTGAATCTGCATTTAGGTCACGGGCCTGCAGGTTCAAACGCTAGGCTAGACGAGCAAAATCACACTCCTAAGCCAATGAACTCAGACAACCCCACACTATGTTGGTTGCACTCCTACAGCACAACCCTTCCTGAAGACCAGCCCTGCCTAAGTCCCTAACCACTGGTGGTGGTGGAGGTGGTGGTGGTGATGGTGGTGGTGGTGGAGGTGGTGGTGGTGTGTGTGTGTATGTGTGTATATTCATGCACATACCCACACACAGTACTGAGACACCATACACCTTCGTGGCGCAGTGGAGTGGATGAGAAAGTCTGATCTTAAAGAGGTCCACTCAATGGCTCAAAATCACTATGCTCCAAACCACGAGACAGCCAAGCACAGCGAGGATGATCATGGACTAAAGCTGTAAGATCCAGTGGTGTCTTCCCGCTAGTAATTTTTCTTGCCAAGTCATCACCTGGCTGAAGTGTGTGTCTCCGAGCAAAGTCCGAATGCAGGTGAGCTAAGTCTTTGGTTTCTTTGGACTATAAATAACACTTTGTTTTTTCTTCAAATATTTCTAAGTATAAACCTGCTATCTTGAGGTCCTGGTCTTTAAAAAAATTTTTTTTTTCATTTAAAGCTTTTCCACCGAGGTTTCAGTTCGTGGTTATTCCTTCATGCTTTGGTACAAGTGCTTGATGAAGATGAGTTGCCCGAATTGGAGCTGCCCTCGTCCTGCCACTTGTCCAGACTCCTCCTCCTTGCGTTCATGAAGAAGTTGCTGACGGTGCTCAGCTCCAACCCCAGCTGCTGGGAAATGGTGATTTGCAATTCTTTGGATGGACGCTTATTTTCCTTGAATATTGCGTGTAGAGTTCGACGCTGGACATCTGTGAAGACCAGCCTGGGCTTTTTGGGTGTGTTGCCTCTATCTTTCCCGTGTTCTTGCTCTTTCCTTTTGCATGCTGCAAAGAAGCACAGAGGGTGTTAGCAGAGACTGCCTGGGAGAATCGAGAGTAGAAAGGCACAGCCCATAAAATCTGTTAGGCACTCCTCATGGCCACGTTCTGTCTGCTGACCTCTGACTTCAGCACCATGGTGGGCTGCGAGGGAAGTGTACCAAAAGCATGGAGAGTGAGAAGAAGGTGGAGTTTTGTGAGTCCTGGGCATGGGTCCTGGCTTTGATGAGTATCTGTATTTTGTTGGTGGTAAATCAATTAACCGACACCTGGGCCTCGATTTCTCATCTGCAGAATGTTGGGTTTTAGACAAATGAACTTACTGTTCGAATTTTTATATCACTATCTGTAAAGTGGATATAAGAACATCTATCTTGCTGGGGGTGCTAAGCATATATGAAATAATATGTAAAAGATAATGTTAACTAAAGTGCTTTACAAATGCAAAGTTTTATCACCTAGAAGTGGTTGTAGCCCTCAAAGGCTTTACGGTCTGCTGCTAGTGGAATACTAAGAGTCTATGTGAGGGTCTAAAAACCAAATAAAAAGGAATTGCATTTACTCCCCTTCTGATCTTTTGTGTTTCCTAAGAAACTGTATGTAAGAAAAGTCTGTACCGTGTCCTACCATGACCATCAAACAGTTATCCACTGATTCTTCAGTGGAACCAGGACTTGGCGAGCTGTGGTGAAACCCACTTCCTCAACACTGGGGCTAAACCTGTGACATTAGCCTCGTTCACCTTTGGGGTCTCCCTGTGCCTCTCTTTTGTTCTTCACGAGAGTCTTACTCTTGGAGTCCCCCTCTTCCCTTACCTCATCCCCACTGAGAAGGCGCATTCCCTACGCACGCCTTTTGGTCCTGCACCATGAAGCTGCCTCTAGGCTGCTAGAGCTATTCTGGTTCATCATCCCAATGTGGTCCTCATGTCCGCAGGTTTTGGTGCTGGATCAGGGTCTCCTCACCTCAGATGCTGTAATCCTCTTTCTCGCCTAATGTAGATCACTAGCTTCCACCTGCCAAAGGGGCACTGAATTGCTAATGACTCCCTCCCCCTCCCCGTCCCCAATCTCCACCATCAATGAATCCCTGCAAGCCATCCCCAAATAACCAGGCAACTCAAGTAAGAACAGTGCTCTGGTTAGCTCCTATGCCCTAACTCCAATCAGCTTCCGGTCCCGCAGCTCCCCTGTGTAGGGGTTCTGGGGCAGCCATGGCTACCTTCACACCTGGCTGGCTACACTCTGATGTGTGCTCCAACCACAGCGAAAGGCAGACAGGGCAGGGCGTCTTCCTGGAAAGGCAGACAGGGCAGGGCGTCTTCCTGGCGGAGGTAGGGACTGTCGCTCTTTCATGTCGCCTCCAGCTGGCTGCCCTGCCTACTGCTCTCTCCTGCTCCCCGCCCCCACCCCCGTCCTTTTGTATTCCAGGTTCTCAATTCCTCCTTAGATGGTTCACCAGCTCTGGCTAGATGCAGCCTCTGTACTCTCCCCAAGTAGCCCTGCTCTTCAGCCTGCCCCTACCTTTCATTCCCAGCTGCTCCACATCGTGGATTCCCCTAAGGCCTTAGGTGCCCGTTAGCACAAATTAGCTAGGCAATCAGAGCAGCTAAAAAGCTAACGGCTAAAGGGTGAAGAAGCCTCCAGTTTTTGGAGTCCAATCTAGGAGTCTCCAGGTATTTTTTGGTTTTGGTTTTTGCGGTACGCGGGCCTCTCACCGCTGCGGCCTCTCCTGCCGCGGAGCACAGGCTCCAGACGCGCAGGCCCAGCGGCCATGGCTCACGGGCCCAGCCGCTCCGCGGCTTGTGGGATCCTCCCAGACCGGGGCACGAACCCGTGTCCCCTGCATCGGCAGGCGGACTCTCAACCACTGCGCCACCAGGGAAGCCCCAGGTTTTTTTAATCATGTGCTATTTAGTAAAAAATGTTTTGAGTATTACATTCCCTTACATTATTTCTTTATAAATGATATGCATGTGTTACTATACTACTGTATTATTATACAATAGTATCATTAAAAAGCATACACAAAATATAGAAAATTTTAAAGGGGTAAAATAACATAAATAGACATAGAAATTCTCTTCTACAGGTGCATCAGCTTGCCCAGGCCCCAGAGTGCATTTGCCTAACTCCAGGGACCACAGGTCCAATATATCAGGAAATATAAGAATAAGAGTTTCAGAATGGACATGAGGGGAGACCTCAGTCATAAAAGAGAGATTTTTAGGCTAGTCAGGTCTTCTGGTACCTTTTATAACACATTCCATAGATCACTGGCTATGCCCTTTGCCCACCGTGATGGAAAGCACCAACATAATGGTAAAGATTTATTAAACGCCCAGCTCCCTCAGAGCATTGAGCTATATATACTAAACTAGGTGAGAGTCCCCAAATACAGTCCCTCCCCACCAGGAACCCATAGCCTTCACTGGGCAACTAGATTAAGTCCCTGAAAAAAAAAAAGCTGACTAGGCTGAAGTCAAGCCTAGTTAGTTTGAGTCAGCCCATGTAGACACAGCTTTATATAATACGGATACACATGGCTGGTTGATTCATTCACTTACATTCAAAGATGAATATAACAAGCCTTTCTGTTAAGGAGGTCAGTCTAGTGGTTATGTAAGCAAATAACTGCAAGAGCATGAAAAGAGTATACGGGATATTATCTCTGCTTGAGGATATTAAGGAAGGCATCACACAAGAGGGGTGCTTACACTAGGCCCTAAAGGATGAATAGGAGTTTGCTAGTGAGAAAACTAGGAAAAACTCATTCCCAGCAGGGGGAACAGCATTCGTGAAGGACTGATAAGTAGTAATAGATTGGTAGTGGGGCAAGAGTACATGCAAGTACATACATACTTCACAGGTAGACAGAGATCAAATTTGAACTATCTTGTAGGTAAGGGTTTGAGTAAGAGTGTCGTGTGATTAAATTTGGGTTTAGAAAAACCCCTCTGGTGGTGGTGTGGGGGATGAATTGGAAAGCATCAAGATTCAGGACCAGTACGCTGTGTATGCCACTCTGACCCCCTTCAGGACCAAGGTACTCACTCATTCTTGTACCTGCTGGAAGAGGCTGGTGGCTCTCAGCTGAGGTCCATACTGGAAATTGCCCTTGGCCAAAGGTTATGCCACCCTGGGGTGCAGTTGGGGGACTAGCCACACCCAGTGGGGGATGGGGGGAGTAGGGGATGGGAGTATGGATGGTGGAGGTTGAAGACAGTAGGGATGTATTGGTTTAAGGCTCCCCCACCCCAAACCCTTGCATCAAGTAGGGACAACTCTGAAGGGTTATCTAGTTCCAGAGCACCTTGTAGGATTGGTTGAGGCTATTTTTGCAGCTACATCAAAGTTCAACTCCATCTGCCTGGTCTTACTTCCTCCACTCCCCCGACAGGGGTTAATCTCCATAGCCCTCTTCGATAACCTTCCTGCATGCAAGTCTCAGAGTCTGTTTCTCAGAAAACCTGACCTGAGACAGAAGCCAATTAGAAAATCAGTGTAACGAGGACCCCAAGATAGACAATGGCAGTTGAAGACGGAAAATAGGAAGCAAATTTAAGAGCTTCTTGGAAGGTAGAATCAAGAGGAATCAGTAATAACAACCTGGCTGGGAGGCTGGAGTTTGGAACATCTCCCAGGTTTCTGACTGGATGGTAGTAATAAGGCCATTAGGGAATGCAGATGGAGAAATGAGTTTTATGAGAGGAGTAATCACTTCTATGTGGGACAAATCCATTTGAAATGCGTGTTGGACATCCTGTTAAAGATCTCCAGTAGGTGGTCGTCCAGCAGACGGCAGGATATATGGGGGCTGGAGCTCAGGGAAGAGATCTGGGTTAGGAATACAGACTGGGAAGTCATTAGGGATCTAGATGGAAAATTGCACAGAACACATACCTATGGAAAAATAAATAACTGAGCATCGGGTGCAGACTCAACTTATTTGTCATTCAAAAGGCAGAACATAGACTTCCCTGGTGGTCCAGTGGTTAAGACTTCGCTTTCCAATGCAAGGGGTGAGGGTTCGATCCCTGATCAGGGGGCTAAGATCCCATATGCCTCACAGCCAAAAAAACAAAACATAAAACAAGCAATATTGTAACAAATTCAACAAAGACTTTAAAAATGGTCCGCATCAAAATAAATCTTAAAAAAAAAGGCAGAACTAAGGGAAATCACAAAGAGATATCTATTTTCTACATAAGTAGGGTATCTGAATGACTTCAGTGTGGTCCTTAGCTTTTGGCAGGACTGAGTGGGCTGAAGCTACTCCAGAGCCACCCTTTCCCAAATGGCATCAGAGGCATGATATTGCCTCAAATAGAGTTACTTGAAAAGATGGTTTGCAGGCCAAGTACATTTAGAAAAACCTACTATATAGCCTCTTCCTCAAAATGCGTAGTACGTGGGCTTCCCTGGTGGTGCAGTGGTTGAGAGTCCGCCTGCCGATGCAGGGGACACGGGTTCGTGCCCCGGTCCGGGAAGATCCCACATGCCACGGAGCGCCTAGGCCCGTGAGCCATGGCCGCTGAGCCTGCGCGTCTGGAGCCTGTGCTCCGCAACGGGAGAGGCCACAGCAGTGAGAGGCCCGCGTACAGCAAAAAAAAAAAAAAAAAAAATGTGTAATATGTGTTTAGCAAATATAATTTTGTTTCCCAAATTTATTTAATTCCAGAACCTTGTTTGGTAGAGACTATCAGTGTCTCATATAATACTAATGTTGTGGAAATGCAGTTTGGAAGTTCCTGACCCGAGCTCTCAATGTTAGAACCTGGAAAGTGGGATTCTCCTGGAGCAAGGAGCCTGGCAGACTCATCATGTCCCTCCAGGGCAGGCTGGCATAGTGCCTGGCTATAAAGGGAGCTCAGTACCCATATGGGTGCTGGATGGGGTGTCTGTGACTAAATGTGTGTGGTTTTACCTGGAAAGAACTTTGTGCAGAAGTTGGAGTGGCTGAATAAGGAAGCAGAGATATCTGTAGAATGGAGAATGGACTAAAGCTTGTTGACAGTCAGTGGGTAACCTCAACAAGGTGCCCAGGAGGAGCAACCCACAGAAATAAAATCATGCTTCTAGAAGCTTGTACAGAATTATAGTTGTGAGACCTGTTAAGAGAATATAAATGAGAGCAATGCTTTGGCATTCCCATGGAATTCATTTCAAGGTAGAGGTTACCGGGCTTCCCTGGTGGTGCAGTGGTTGAGAGTCCGCCTGCCGATGCAGGGGACACGGGTTCGTGCCCCGGTCCGGGAAGATCCCACATGCCGCGGAGCGGCTGGGCCCGTGAGCCATGGCCACTGAGCCTGCGCATCCGGAGCCTGTGCTCCACAACGGGAGAGGCCACAACAGTGAGAGGCCCACATACCAAAAAAAAAAAAAAGGTAGAGATTACCCATTATAAGGTAGGCAATCAGCAACTGGTCCACACAAGTGTGCAGTGGAGAGAGAGAGAGAGAGAGAGAGAGAGTGGGAGCAAAGTCTGACAACAGGAACTGCTGCTTAGGGAACAGCATTGCATGTGTTTTATGGGAAAGTTATACTTTTTTGTGTGGGTGTACAGTTTTCATTAAAGATAGAATAGTTATTGTAGAACAGGATTAAAGGGAAGAAGATTCCTGTTGCACGTGTAAGGTAGTACTGAAGAGGAAGAAGACCCGTCATGAGTCACCTCCATGAAGGTGGGCCAGCAGATACGTAGTGGGGCTGTCTTAGGTGACTTTGATCTTCTCTGGGAATGAGGTCACCTACAGTCAGTACTACATGGGAGACAGAAGCAGACGTGGAAGACGGTAAAAGGCAGAGAATGATTTTGTGCACCACAAGAATAAAAGATTATAAAGAATTTTTTTTTTTTAAAAGCAATGCATGAGGCTGTGTGCAAAGGACAAGCTTTCATCTCAGGCATGACTGGGGCCTATGCTTTGCCCATAGTTGGCAGGACAGAGCCAAGGGTATTTCAAGAAATATGAATTCTGCAGGATGTTGAAAGGCATTCCATGAATATTGAGTTTCGAGGTCAGGCAGTTTGGGAAATGCTGAGTTAATTAATGATTAAGCAAGCTTCTTTAATGCAGGACTTCTCAGAGCCTTTAATATGCTAATGTGCACTGATACTTTCTAGCATATGGGGTCTCCCAAACTTATTTGATTAAGCAACTCTTTATTCAGGGAATTTCTGTCAGGAATGGTGTTGCTTAGAACAGTGTCTCTCAAAATGTGGTTGCCAGACCTATGTTGGTCTGTAAACTGTTACTGACCTGCAGCAAGATCAGAAAATTGAGAATAAGCAATTAGAAAGTTTTGTGGCAGTTTGACATTGTTACAACATTCCGTGATTACTGTTCTAGTAATACATTTTTTATTGTATTATCAAAACTATTGGTCCAGAATAGATGGAAATTAGAAACAAACAACTACTCCTTCACTGTTTAAGAAGCCCTGTCTTAGAATACACTTTATAAAACATGATATACAGTAACATCCTAGAATCGGCTGTCAGCCAAGCATTTGTATATCAACTTATATTCATTTTCTTGATTTAACGTCACAAAGGACATTACAACATCTAAACTGCTGATTGAACTATGCAAAAGTCTGCCAAGAATTTGTCTGGGAATAAGCAGGCACATTGCTCTACACCTGAAAACAACACAACGTTGTACATCAACTATAGTTCAATAACAATTACAAAAACAAGATCTGTTGTACCAAATTTTAAAAAATAAGTAGGCACAGACATGTGGGCCTGGGAGACATTTATAAAGCCAGACGGACTTACAATACAACTTCTTAGATGAACATGGGCTCACAGGACACAAGCTCAAGGCCCAGCTCTGTGGCCACTGATAGATGTGTGATCTTGGGCAAGTCCATCGCCTTCTGGAGCCTTAGTTTACCCAGCTGCAAAATAGAGGACAATGGCCTTCTTTCCTCACAGGATTATAATAAGCGTTAATAAGATAAGCTATGCTGAAGTGATTGTTAAAACTATGAACGCTTAAGAAGTGTTCTAGATGTTTGCAAATTAATTTTCAGATCCTTCCTTTTTTCTCTGGTCAAGATGCAAGTATAAACATTGAATTTACACAGCAGGCTCAGGTCTTTGCTCTATCTCTAGCCTGTGGTATAAACGTGGACACATGACTTGATCTATTTTTCTGCATCCTTTCAATGAGCAGGCAGTATTCTAAGGCCCCTGCAGGCTTGAAAGCCCTGTGAGTCAATAAATACACCCCTGCAGTGTCTTTCCTGGTTTCCAAAGTCTAATATTATCTCAGTTAAAAAATTTCCAAGGTAACCTTACTCTGTCTTTTAGAATATATAGCCACTATGTTGACTATTCCATTTCACCTTCTCCATCCTTATGGCTTCTCAAGAAGAGCAGGTAATGGCTCTGCAGGGACACCAGCCAGTCCTGCAAATAATCCAGATCCACGTTCACCTGAATGAAGGCGATCAAACACAAACTCACATTCCTCACAGTTGCTTCGACCTCATAAGCTTTAGAGATCAAAACAATAACAACAGCAGCTACCACAGACCCTGCGAACAGTTATGCATTTGCCCTCCTAGGACTCTGAGCCATTAAACAATAGGTACTCTATATTTTTACTAGTTTCTACTTTTTCATTAAAAATGTAGGAGAATTTGCTTAACTTGCTTCCTGAGGTTCTTGGCATATTTGTCCCAGAGTTGGCTGCTTCACATAGGATGGAATTGTGGATTAGAAGAGGCTGTCTTCTTGGGGGCAGTAGTGTATGTTTCAATGTGCCCTTATGGAAGGAACGCCAAAGGTCCAGGTAGAATGAGGGTGTACGTTATATTCCCAGTCTGTGAGGGAGGAAGGTTCTGTAAAAACACTGCTCTAGTTGTCCAAAGTTTTGGGTTCTGGCTCTGTCATTAATTTGTTGAATGGCTGGGTTTAACCCCTTAACCAAGCTGGATCCATCTTCCTTAACTGTATAATGAAGGGACTTGACTAAATAACTTACAACCCCTTCTAGGTGCAGCTCTATGACTTGACGTATGTAAAGTCAACATGACTCCAGAGGGAAGATGTACAGTTCAGATTTCTATGTCATAAATGGGCACTCGGAGAAGTGTGAGCATTGAACGGTTCACTCTAGCTGGCCCCTCCCGGGCCCCCTCCCCCCTTTTGTAAGGCCATCCCTGTGCCACCACCTCCTTCTCCCTCCTGGCAGGCAGTGGGGAGAGACTTTAGGGGCGGAACACTTGCAGAAGAGGTAGGAAAGGGAACAAGACCTGTGTGCTTAGTAAACAATACTACCAGGTAAGACCCGAAAATTGAACTTCATAAACTGTAATCACAATTTGTAAAGGTCCTTTAGAAAATTTTCACTGATCTTAGTTATACTGAAGAGGAATATGGAGAAATGTGTGTGTGTGGTGGATGCACAGACAAGTGACCGGGGAGCCACAGTATCTGCTGGAATAAGATGGGGATGCAGCCAGACGAATGGTAAGCCATGGGTCTGTCACTTTAGAGACATTATTTAATTTTAGCAACAGCTCTGTGAGGCATCTAATCTAATAGGAAATTTGGGAATTTAACCTGAGGAGAGGACAGTTTGGGCCTCAAGTTCTGGATGGTGAATCCTAGAGAGGCAGGATGAAAGGCCTGCACGGGCAGGGCTAAGACAGAGCCAGGCCTGGGTGATTCAAATCACATTTATTTGGTAGTCTGACTCTAAGGGACTGAGGAAGGAGACTGTATGCCTGCAGCTTCCCCAATCACATGTGGCTTCTACCCTGAGAGTCCTTGCACTATGGCCGTGTACTTCCTCCATACAACTGCTCCAGGGTCTGCTGTCCTAATGTGATTGAGGCGAGGTGGGCCAGGGAGCAGTAAGGGAAAGGGCTGGGATTCCAGAGCATGGTGAAACTGCCCTGTCATCTCAGAAGGCCTGCTAGCGACGCAGTGTCTTCCCCCTGAAGGCCGGTGCCAGTGCTGAAAACTGCAACCTGCAGGGCCAAGGGCTCTTGAATAGGTAAGCCTGCGATGTCCCAAGTCACTCAGGGGAGGTCCGGCCTGGATTTGGAGGAAGCGGGTCCAGGCAGCTGCTAGGGCCCTCAGCTCCTTTGCTGCTCCAGTGTCTCCAGGGAAGGTAGGGTGCACTGGGAAGGCAAAAAGCACACTCTGAAATTCTACCCAGATTCCTGACCGACTTGGTATTAACATTCCTGCACACCCTGCTCTGGAGAGCTTGGGGCTTCGGGGACAGAGAAAAAGGATAAAAAAGCAGCGGGACCAGAATAGGCAAATCCATAGGGACAGAAAGAAGTTGGTGGTTGCCTGTGGCTGAGGGGGGAAATGGGTGGGACTGCTAATGGGTATGGGGTTTCTTTTTGGGGAGGTGATAAAAAGGTTCTAAAATTGATTGTGGTGATGGTTGCACAGCCCTGTGAGTATATTAAAAATGACTGACTTACACTCTTTAAATGGGTAAATTGTATGGTATGTAAATTACTTCTTAGTAAAACTATTTAAGAAAGAAGTAGCTGGGCGTGCACACAGGGTGAGCCCTCTGCTCTCACTTCCCACTTGCCACCGAAAGGAAACCTCTTATGGACGGTGGCAGGGACAAGGGGGGTTGCTGTTCATGTCTACTGAGCCCCCAAACACTGTCTCTTGACAGCTGAAACTGCTTTTCAAAGTAAACTCTAAAAGACAATACATGTTCGTGGAGGAACAAGCATGCAAATAAAACAGATTTCAGTAAAACAAGAATGGAGGAACCACGGAAGTGAACTTGGCAGGTTCCCAAGCCCATTTTACAGGCCAGCACCCATCCTGGGGAGATCACAGAGCCAGTGGGTGGGCTGCCACAGCTTCAGGATTAGAGCTCAGACTCCAGGAGTGCTGGGTCGTAGTGTTATCTGCTTTGCCTTGAGTTACTGTGCTGTCCTGAGCATATTTTTATAAGCCAGGCCCCCAGTTGTTTTGTCAGCTCTTAAGCAGCAAATTTGGAGAACACAGTATAAAGTACAATTTGAAAAGCTACTCCAGTGAGTTCTAACTGATATGGCCACGGGCAGCCTTTACATGGGAAGGGAACTCCTGCACAGACTATCTGGAAACAGTGATGCCCAGGAGAGGGAGGTGGGGCCGATACAACCTGCTGGACACAAGCTAGCTTTTCTGGTATCTGTGACTTTGTGGGTAGCTCAAGCACCTATGGAAACTCATCTGGGCATGAGTGTGAAAGACCTAATAAAAACATGCAAAGAGCAGACGTTCTTAGTCAAGAATGATCACTATAACTCACCCCTGTACCTTGCTTTATGGTACTTAAATCACCTCCATTAAACCTTCCCACGTAATCCCCACAAAACTCAGGTGAGGTAGAAATGGGTATTATGTCTTTTTCTGTAGGTGAAGAAACAATGTCAAAGAGGTGAGGAGACTCGCCTATGGGCACGCAGCTGGCTCATTGGGCGACCTCCAACTCCACTGTGTCTTGCAGGCAGATGCCAGCATGGCGGACGCATCATGAAAACTTTCCCCAGGATGGTTACACGGGCAGGAGTAGCTGGCGAGGGGAGCCCGGGATCCCAGAGCCACAGTGTGTGCGGTAGGAGCAGGTAGCCGGCCAGGCGGCAGGCCTGTTGTCAGCCAGAAGGCTCTGGCTCTGGCTGAAAGGATGGCAGTTGGCCCATCCAGGAAATCGGGCTGCATGGAAGTTGAGATGAAGGGAGCTCAGGCCGGGAAGGGCACGGAAGACCCACGCTGGCCTGGGAGGGGGACCAGAGTGAGTCTAGCTTCAGTAGCGGGACAGAGGAGCACTAGACGCTGTCTCACTGTGGATATCGGCTCTGAGAGGAAGCAAAAGAAAACTGAGCTGACCCAAAGGAGAAGGAAAGATGGGAAGCAGCTAAAGCCAAGAGAGGTCTGCTGCATCACACACAGGTTGGAAGAGTCGCCCGAACCTCTCACAACCCCACCCTGTTTGCTTCTATAACTGAGCTGTCCAGGACAGAGACCTGCCATCCCTCCCATCTGCTGCCTGGAGTCCTTCTGGAGACAGCATATAACATATTTCCATCAATCTCTCTTCTCTAGGGACAGCTCCACAGCTGTAGCCCAAGAGGTAGGGCTATTGGACTTTGTGATCAAAGGAGGGCAGAGGCTGCCTGGGCCTGGGGGGGATGGAAGAGGATGAGCTGAAATGTACAGCTGCTTCCTCTGTGCTAAGCCACACACATGTATCACCTTAGGATGTCACTCAACAACTGTGGGAAGCAGGTGCTATTACAGCTGTAGGCTGCTTCCCTGGGCAGCCCCACTGTTCACAGGTGCCCACGATCTGCACTTCTTCTGATCTCCACCCACCTGTCTGCCTAACCTGGCTTTAGACTGAGCATTTATTTAAGAATAAAATCGTGGTGGTGGTTAAAGAAAAAAAAGTTTACGTTTGTTTACAAACGCACAGCCTGAGGCTCAGAGGTTAAGGGATTGGCCCAAGGTCACCTTAATAGTAAATGGTGGATCTGAGAAAAGTGCCAGGGCAGGGTCCAGTGACAGTGTGGAGGTGATGGTGTGGAGGAGGCGATGGTGTGGAGGAGGCGATGGTGTGGAGGAGGCGATGGTGTGGAGGAGGCGATGGTGTGGAGGTGATGGTGTGAATGAGGTGATGGTGTGGAGGGGGTGATGGTGTGGAGGTGATGGTGTGGATGAGGTGATGGTGTGGAGGGGGTGATGGTGTGGAGGTGATGGTGTGGATGAGGTGATGGTGTGGAGGGGGTGATGGTGTGGAGGTGATGGTGTGGATGAGGTGATGGTGTGGAGGGGGTGATGGTGTGGAGGTGATGGTGTGGATGAGGTGATGGTGTGGAGGGGGTGATGGTGTGGAGGTGATGGTGTGGATGAGGTGATGGTGTGGAGGGGGTGATGGTGTGGAGGTGATGGTGTGGATGAGGTGATGGTGTGGAGGGGGTGATGGTGTGGAGGTGATGGTGTGGATGAGGTGATGGTGTGGAGGGGGTGATGGTGTGGAGGTGATGGTGTGGATGAGGTGATGGTGTGGAGGGGGTGATGGTGTGGAGGTGATGGTGTGGATGAGGTGATGGTGTGGAGGGGGTGATGGTGTGGAGGTGATGGTGTGGATGAGGTGATGGTGTGGAGGGGGTGATGGTGTGGAGGTGATGGTGTGGATGAGGTGATGGTGTGGAGGGGGTGATGGTGTGGAGGTGATGGTGTGGATGAGGTGATGGTGTGGAGGGGGTGATGGTGTGGAGGTGATGGTGTGGATGAGGTGATGGTGTGGAGGGGGTGATGGTGTGGAGGTGATGGTGTGGATGAGGTGATGGTGTGGAGGGGGTGATGGTGTGGAGGTGATGGTGTGGATGAGGTGATGGTGTGGAGGGGGTGATGGTGTGGAGGTGATGGTGTGGATGAGGTGATGGTGTGGAGGGGGTGATGGTGTGGAGGTGATGGTGTGGATGAGGTGATGGTGTGGAGGTGGTGATGGTGTGGAGGTGGTGATGGTGTGGAGGTGGTGATGGTGTGGAGGAGGCGATGGTGTGGAGGAGCTGGGGCTCAGGTATTCCTCAGGCACAGACTGGGAGGACATCAGAGAATCACACCAGCTTTCACTTTCCATGGCTCCTGAAACAGCCCTTTTTGTGTGATTCTAGACTATTCTTAGTTCTTCTCCTCGCAAGCTTTGTCTTCTCTCATTTTTTCTGTGTTCCCTGTGGTACAGGCTGAACATGAGACAGAAAGGTGAACTGAGAATCCTGTTAAATGAATGCATTTTCATACCCCTGTGATACTTGCATCCATCCTCTTGCTGGCCATTCACTGTCACATGCACACGTTTTCCTGGGCAGAGGCCCAAGCTTTTTGAGACTCACCAGAAGAGACACGACCACCTGACCCTTCCCTCCTCGAAGCTCTTTCCCGGCATTGCAGCTTCAGAAGAACCGGTGGGAAGAAAAGCTGCTGCCTCGCACCTGCTCCTTCAGTCAGTAACAAAAGGTAATGTGGCTCTTTAATGAAAGGTTGGCTCAGGAATTCTGATTTTTAAATTCCTAAACTTCTGTTAATGCCTGATCCATTGGGGTTTTATTACATCAGTCTCCCTCATCTTAAAGAGCCCCTCAATAGTTTGGGCTATAATAATAATAATTGGAAATATGTGATATCGATGCCCTAGTTATGATGTTGATTCTGCAAAACAGTCAAAACAAATGGCAGACCTGATGAATTACATGCTTATTATGCATTATTATCTCATGCAGGCCTATTGTGAATTGTAAGTCTTAGCTTATTGATCCCATTTCTTTAATTAATAGCCATATATAACACTTTATAATATTCACAGCAATTGGAAGTTATAAAATGGAACTCCTTAAAAAATAACCTACAATTTTGACTTTTCGCCAAGTCATCAGACGTTTTTCACAGTTAATTTCAAATTAGTGGTTTTCCTTGTTTGCATTTCTGGAAAGTCATCTGTAGAGTCAATTGTAAATGCTGTTCTCCCAATGACACATGTAGTATACAATTGGCTTCACAAGGGTCTCTAGTAAGCTTGAGAGGAAAGCCCTTCTTGGCCGCTCCATTAAGATATTCAAGGACCTTGACTCTCTGACCCCAATCACCTTTTCCACTTCACTTCCCACAATTGCTCACCCACCAGCCACACTGAGCCACACTGTTCAGAAGTCAGTCCTAAATACATTATGAATGTTCACACCTGTATTCCTTTGCTCAAGCTGTTCCCTCACCCAGAATGTCCTTCCTTCTCTTTCTTGTCCCTATGTAATCAAGGCCCAGCTCAATCATTTCATTTTCTATTAAGGTTTCTCGATCCCCTCTCTCATCTGGGGTGAATTTTGGTCTCCTGTGCCTGTAGAGCTCCCCAGATAATTAGTTATTACCTACCCATCTCTCTCACTAGGAATCCATGAGTTCTGTAAGAGTAGCCCATGGATTATTTCTTTGGCATACTCAGCATCCTTGTTGGATAAATAAGACAGATGTGGCCCCAGAGAACATGGGGAGACATCCGAGACACAGTCCTTTTAAAGTCCCCAGGTGATTCTAACACATAGGCTAGGCTGAGAACCACTATTCTAAATTAGTGCTTCTCAAACTTGAGTGTACAAACTTGAGTCATCTGGACATTTCGTTAAGATGAAGATTCTGATCCAGCAGGTTTGGGAAGAGCCTGAGATTCTGCACATTTAACGAGCTCCCAGTTGCTCACTGCTCAGTTGCTGGTCCAGGATGGCACTCTGAGTAAACAGGGTCTAGAGTCCACAGCAGAAATGGTAAGGCGTGGGTCAAATACGCCAACATCACCTGGGAGCATAACGGGGAGGCTTGTTCAAAATGTATATTCCGGAACCCTATCTTATCCCTACTGAATTAGATCCTCTGAGAGAATGGGATTCAGAAACACACATTTTAAACAAGTTTCCCAGGTAATTTAGAATAAAGTTGGAGGAGATTCTGTCATTAACTGATAGAACTTCCTAATGCCAAGGGGCAGAGGGGCGGCTGCTGTGGAGCTGGAGAGCATCCCCTCTGGCAAATGAGGGTGCTTCACACCCATGCCTCCCTCTTCCTCCTGGTTATCCACCAGGCTGGCAACAGAACAGAAACAAATAACTGGGAGCTTACCTTCTTTTACATCACACCTCCACACGCATGCTGACAAAAGGACTGTGATTAGTCTGCACTGCACCTGTTTTATGGTTGCTACATTTAGGATCTTTTAAAGTATTATTTTACATAATAACATGTTGGCACAAAGGCACGCACACACACACATCACAAACCTGTTCTGCATATTTCAGGCTGTGCTTCTCAAACTTTAGTATGCTTTAGAATCATTTAGAGAGCCTGTAAGAAGACAGATTACTGGGCTCCTCCCCTGAGTTTCTGAATCAGCAGGATTTCTAGCAAGTTCCCAAGTGATGTTGGGGCATATGAATGGGGGAAGAATTGAAAATGAATGTTACAGAAAAATTTTTTAGCAGGTGTGTTTATTTTATGGGTATGGGTGAAGCAATTTTGAAATTATTTTAGATGTATTTCAGGATTGAGCAAATGAGTAAGTGTGCGTGTGTGCTGGGGGGTGGATATGTTATTGAGTGCCAGGGTTCTCACTGTAGAGGAAGGGACACACAATTATGGAATGAGGGTAGGCAAGAAGAAATCCTACAGGGATGTACTGCAATTAGATGTGGAGGTACTTGTGCGAACTCATGATTTTAAAAATATGTATGTACGCATGTTTATGTGCACGTGTATATTATATATGTATGAGTGCATATGTATATTTGTGGGGTGTGTGTGTGTGTGTGTGTGTGTGTGTGTGTGTGTGTAAATATACATGCATATTTTTCCTGGATTTTTCTGAGGCGGCCAAAAAACAAAGTCATGCTACTAGCCATGAGCACACCTAGTGACCAGGCCTTCTTGGTCTCTCATACCATTCCCCACCAGAATAAACCAGGGCTCATCAAGGAAAGGGCAGATTCTAGGGCTGGAACAGGGTAGGTAACAGATGAGCTTGGAACATCTTATTATGATGCCAGAAAGTAAAAGAAAAAAAAAAATGGAGGAGAAAGAGGAGGGAAAGAACGATGGAAACAAGTCACAAGAACACAGGAGCCAGATTAAAGGGGCTCCCGCTGTCAAATCTGAGACAGCTTGAGCACCAAAAGAGGTAAGTACAGAACTGAATTAGAAACCATTGGGAAAAAAGGAATGTGTGAATCTTATCCAATAACAAATGGATAAGTAAACGAGAGAGAAAGGGCTCTTGCTCACAGAAGAAAGCTGAGAGCTGACTGTCAAACAAGGCAGGAGCGCCGGAGATGGAAAATCATTTTGAAGCCATCGTGATAAACAGGTCAGGCAAGAATCAATAGATGCTAAATCTGTGGGGAATTCTGATGAAGAGTAGGATATCTGCATATCCTACTTAAAGTATCTCCCCACAGACTGCTTATTAGCTGTAAGAGAGAAAGAGAAAAAAATATGTGATTATACAGTGGAGAAATTAGGCAACACCTAGACCAAGTGATCAAAATTAACTCTCCAGTTAAGTGGGAGACAGACAGACTTCATGGGCCTCCAGATGTGATCCCCTGAGAAGGACACACCTCACCCATGCAGCTTTCTAGGCAAGAAAGCACCGCCTCAATCTAATCACGAGGAAACATCAGATAAACATAAAATGAGAAATATCTTTTATTTTTTTAAAGTAGGGACTATATTCTTCAAACATTTCAATGTTATAAAAGGTTAAAAAAGGCTGTGGAAATGTTTAAGATTAAAGAAAAGAAGAGATATGAAACTTAATCCCAGACTGGATCCTCTCCTGGAGAACAATGCTGTGAAGGACATTACTGGGTCAACGGACAAAAGTGAACTGTGGCTACAGAAGGGAAGGTTCATACTCGTGGAAATACATTCTAAAGTATGTAGGGGTGAGGGGCCATGATGTATATAACGTACTCTGAAACGGTTCATGAAAAAAAATTCTGTGCATTTGAGAGTGAGAGAGAAAGAGAGATTGACAGAGAGAGAGAGAGAGGGCATGCATGTGTGCACAAATGATCAAGCAAATGGGGCAAAATGTTAACAACTGGTTAACTGGTGGGTAAATGGTTTATGTTCTTATTTTATTTTTGCACCTTTTGAAAAATTTGAAAAAACTTCCAAATAAAATTTTCTTAAATCATGCTTTTGAATAATATTAATGACACTGACATAAGTTTGACTGTAAATTCTTTATGAGCTCAATTTCGTGAAAAATAAAAATTAAAAATGTATCTTATTTATGTAATTTTAAAAAGCTAGAAGGAAACAAACCAACACATAAACAGGTATCATCTCTGGGTTATGGGATTATGGATGATTTGATCCTGTCGTATTGTTTATAGTGTTTCATATTTTCTAAAGTTATGAGAGAAAAATTATTTTTGAAAGAGGAAAAAAAATATTCAGAAAAGTTCTGCGTATGTTGCTGACTGCTGTGCTATTGACTGATAATAGCAAAAACAAAACAAAACCAAAAACTTGAAATCATTGAAATGTCCAATGAAAGGTTGTTGGAGAGGTTATGTAAATTATGATGCTTCTGAAATATTATATAGTCATAAAATTTATGTTTGCCCAATCAATTTACGGACCAACCTAAGCATCCAAAAACAGGGGATTGGTTAAATTATAGCATAGCTGTAAAACATAAAATGTGCAGAAAGCTTTCTGATCCAGAGTGCTCCAGGAGCAGAGGGAAGGCTTTGACCTCTTTGCTGTCTTGCAAACTGTAAACACCCTATCTATACATATCTGCTAAATGAATAAGTGCTACTCGTGAGGTATTTGGGAGGAGGCAGGAATGGTGGAATTACCAGGGGTTTTTATTGTCTCCAGTTTTCTTTTATGTATTTTCAAATATTCTATCATAAATTTAATAACATGGGATTTTTAATTTAAAAAGTTATAATATAGTATGTATGGATCATCCCATTGAGAAGAGATTGGAAAGATATTCACAAAAAGGGGGTTATCTCTGTTTGGGGGTGTTATGGGTGATCCTTGTCACCTTTTTTCTTGATTAGTAGTAATAATTTTACAAAGAAGTTATTTTTAAAAGGCACTGGACCATCATTAAAAAGTCTACAAATAATAAATGCTGGAGAGGGTGTGGAGAAAAGGAACCTTCTTGCACTGTTGGTGGGAATGTAAATTGGTGCAGCCACTATGGAGAACAGATGGAGGTTCCTTAAAAAACTAAAAATACAGTGATCATATAATCCTGCAATCCACTCCTAGGCATATATCTGGAGAAAACTCTAATTTGAAAAGATACATGCACCCCTATGTTAATTACAGCACTATTTACAATAGCCAAGACATGGAAGCAACCTAAATGTCCATCGACAGATGAATGGATAAAGAAAATGTGGTGCAGGGGCTTCTCTGGTGGTGCAGTGGTTGGGAGCCCGCTTGCCCATTCAGGGGACGCGGGTTTGTGCCCCGGTCTGGGAGGATCCCACATGCCACGGAGCGGCTGGGCCCGTGAGCCATGGCTGCCTCTCTTGCCTTTCAAATTCATGCAGACTCTACTTGTCCTTCAAAAAGGAAAACATCCTGTTTTGGTTAATGGGCTTTAAAAAAAAAAAAAAAAAAAGAAAATGTGGTGTAGATATACAACGGAATATTACTCAGCCATAAAGAAGAATGAAATAATGCCATCTGCAGCGACATGGATGGACCTAGAGATTATCATATTAAGTGAAGTAAGTCAGACAGAGAAAGACAATATCATGCGATATCGCTTATATGAGGAATCTAAAAAATGATACAAATAAACTTATTTACAAAACAGAAATAAACTCATAGACATGGCAAACAAATTTGTGACTACCAAAGGGGATAATGGGGTGGGAGGAAGAGATAAATTAGGAGTTTGGAATTAACAGATACACACTACAAAATATAAAATAGATGAACAGCAAGGAACTGTTGTATGGCATGGGGATCTATATTCAGTGTCTTGTAGTAACCTATAATGGAAATGAATCTGAAAAAGAATATATATTTTCTCCATCTCTGCTGACAATGGCAGGCAATCTGACCCTCATCATCTATTGCCACCCTCCTAGCTAGTCTCCTGCTGCTGCTACTTCTATTGGCTCACACTATGCTGCCTTTCAAAAGCACAAGCCTGAAAACTTCATTCTACTCGACGTCACAACTTCCTTCAGCTCCTGCTGTCACAGACCCAAGTCCCTTGGATGGCACAGGCAAACAAGATCCTATGTACTCTCTTTTCAGTCTTCTTTCCAATTTCCTCCCTGCTCCCACATAACTGTTTTCCTGCCTATCCCAGCACTCATCAAGGACATTGTAAGTATTTGTTTCCCCGCACATGTCCTCCCGTGAGCTCCTCCAGGATACGGCACGTTGTGCCTCTTTTGAGCCCCAGTACTTAGCCCAGCACCCTTCACAGAGGAGGTACTCCATCAGCCTGAGGGCAAATGAAGGAAAATGGACCTTCTGAATGATGTAATATGACCCTCAGTGACTTGAATGGGCACATGAATTTCCTAGGGATCTTGTCAAGGTGCAGGTTCAGATTCAGTAGGTCTGGGGTGGAACCTGAGAGTATGCATTTCTTAATGTTCTGCTGCTGTCTGGGAACCACACTGAGTAGTAAGGACCCAGAGAACAGTAAGAGTTTTTCAGATGGAGGAGAGTATGGACACAACCATTCTTATAGGAATATTGAATTTTTTTAACATCTTTATTGGAGTATAATTGCTTTACAATGGTGTGTTAGTTTCTGCTGTATAACAAGGTGAATCAGCTACACATATACATATATCCCCATATCTCCTCCCTCTTGCGTCTCCCTCCCACCCTCCCTATCCCACCCCCCTAGGTGGTCACAAAGCACCGAGCTGATCTCCCTGTGCTATGTGGCTGCTTCCCACTAGCTATCTATTTTACGTTTGGTAGTGTATATCTGTCCATGCCACTCTCTCAGTTTGTCCCAGCTCACCCTTCCCCCTCCCCGTGTACTCAAGTCCATTCTCTACATCTGCATCTTCGTTCCTGTCCTGCCCCTAGGTTCTTCAGAACCTTTTTTTTTTTTTAGATTCTATATATATGTGTTAGCATACGGTATTTGTTTTTCTCTTTCTGACTTACCTTACTCTGCATGACAGTCTCTAGGCCCATCCACCTCACTACAAATAACTCAATTTCGTTTCTTTTTATGGCTAAGTAATTAGGAATATTGAATTTTTGAGTGAACTTTTAACGTCAAAAGAGATAAAAGAAGTAAAATATTATATAATGATATAATATTTATATATATTATATATCATTAAAAAATATACGAAAAGCTATGGAACTATAGGTTATTCCAGAAAAAGGGTAAAATAAATAACAAAGGGGCAAAAATATAAGTCATTTGCTCTTAAATTCTCTATATCAATATTCTTTTTTTAATAGACGTATAGCTGATTTACAATGTTGTGTTGGTTCCTGGGGTACAGCAAAGTGATTCAGTTATACATATATATATATATATATATATATATATATATATATATATATATATTT
>NW_006789004.1:645536-646219 GCF_000442215.2 Lipotes vexillifer
CACTGTTGTGGCCTCTCCCATTTGCGGAGCACAGGCTCCGGACGCGCAGGCCCAGCGGCCATGGCTCACGGGCCCAGCCGCTCCGCGGCATGTGGGATCTTCCCGAAACGGGGCACGAACCCGCGTCTCCTGCATCGGCAGGCGGACTCTCAAGCACTGCGCCACCAGGGAAGCCCTGGGAGGCTTTTTAATCAGCATATATTTTCTTGCCACCTCTCTGCCACCAATCTGATTTGAGGAATATGAAACTCTCTGCCCACCCCTCCCCACTACAAAAAACTACAGCCTTGGAGAACGCTTTTTTTACTGATGGGAAGGCATCATTTCACTCAGCTGTGCTGGGGAAGAAACAAGCTTCCAGCTATACAATAATTCGGATCCAAGAAATCTGCAAAGGGGTTTTACCCACGGCGTCCACACATGCTATTGTTCCCTCTGCCTGAAAACCCCTTTCCCCATTTCTGACCAAGTCCTGTTTCTTTTTTTTCCAGATCTTCAAAACTATTCCTTCATCACACCCTAAACCGTTCCTTCTTGGCACAAAAAAGCAACCAAGCTATTTGTCTCTCTTCCCCACTAGACTATGAGCTCCAAAAGATTTGTTTGTGCTCAGTACATCCCCAGTACTGAGCACAGCACTGTCATAGCTATACTCAAATGAATAAAGAAAAAACCACTCTTTC
>NW_006789004.1:646229-648852 GCF_000442215.2 Lipotes vexillifer
CTAATGAAATTTCCTCTTTCACATCTTATGCCCTGTCCACAGTTGGCCAGATATAATTCCTAAGAGAGCTGACATTTAGTACAGGGCTAAGAACTGTGTAAATGACAACTGAAATGTCCTGGGGTTTATTTGGTCCAAGTTGTTCGGGTTGGGGAATCAGACAGAAACAATCTTTTTCCTTCCCAGAGTTAAAATTAAATAATATTTACCTCTTACAAAACATGTATATTTAAAATAGGAAGCACAGGAACAAAATGAACACTGGTGAAGGCAGCACCTGACAAAAGAACTAGAACATCTGCTGTCTGTGAAGCTACAAGGGTGTTCTCTCCTTTTATCTCTAGCCTTTCCCTACTGGAGGTACCCCTCTTGGCAACTTGGTAACTTGTTTTTTCCACATACTTATGTATCTCTAAACAATAAGTTGTTTAGCATTTCTTGCTTTTAAGCCTTGTAAAAATGGTATTGTTCTGGTTTGATTTTCTATAGCTTGCTCTTCTTTTTTTTTTTTTTTTTTAAAAAAAAAAAAGAAATTCAACACTGTTCCTAAGACTCAACTATGCTGTTGTGTATAGCTGTGGCTCATTCACTTTCATCACTCCAATATACTCCTGCATTATATAAATACATCACAGTTTATTCCTGCATTCCTTGTCAGTGGGCATTTGGGATGTTTCTGGTTATTTGTTCTTAGAAGCAACGCTGTTACAGACCATCCTTGTACTCATCTTCAGGAGCACCTGTGAGCTTATCTAGGGTATATACCAAGGGGTAGACTTCGTTTAGCTGTGGGTTCACGTTTATAAGCCAAATTATCTTTTGAAGCAATGGTGGCAATTTACATCCTCACCAGCAGTGCATGAATTCCTGATGATCCATATCCTTACCAACGCAGGTACTGTAACCTCAAGCTGAAATATTTTTGTGCCAGAAGGCAGTGCTCCTGACTGGAAAGGCTGTTTCTTTCTGGCCATCTGATAGGAGAGCCTGATCTGAGACTCTGCCCAAGAGATGGGCGCCAGGTACTTACACCTTGTTGAATCCTGACTTTGGGACAGAGCATTAAATTGAGAAAAGAGACTGTCATGGATACACAGTCATCATAGAAGGCAATCATTCATAGAATGTGCGATCTGGAAGGACTCTAAGGCCAAATCCTTCATTCTACATTTAAGGAGACTAAGACCCAGAAAGGTTAAATGACAAGTTCTCAGAGCTAATTAGTACAAGAATCTGTCTCAGGGGCTCTCATTTCTTAGTCTAGGGTTTTTTTTTTAATGTGTTTATTTGGTTTAGTAATTTAAGATAACACAATCTAGTAAATTAAAAATGACTCCAAAATATTCAAATAACTGCTAATTTATCTTTAAAAGGTAGTTGTTTGACTTCCGTGACTGATGAATTTGATAACTTCAGCTTCTTGTGAAGTAAACAGTAATACTGAATTTCAATGGGATAAATAGGGGAAAGATGCAATCTCCATAGTAATGGTTTTCAATAGGCAAATTTAACAGTATTAAAAGACACCGATCCCCTGCGGAAATTAATTCCCAATTTTTTGACGGATCATCCTCATCCTTGGATCATCCCCCCAGGCAAATGATAGGCGTGGGCTTAAGAAGCCATTTTATGAGGAAGGCCAACTTCAAATGCAGTGAAATTTCAATTCATCCTCTTCTTTTGAGTACTCAAAATTAACCTATCGTAGGAGGCTGGGAACTGTTTGTGGATATAATGGCAAAAGAGCCTCAGTAATCCGATGGTATATAATCTTAGATGCCTTTACTTGTGAATATCGGAAAACTCTGAAAAGAGACCAGTTTGCAGCTGAGGTACTTAGTGCTCTTCAGAGTGTTTATAAGAAGCATGATGTGTACAAAGGAATCTGTCGCCATATATGAAGCAGTAAAACTGCAACTGGGGAGGGGAGGAAGACTGCCTAATAGGAAGGGTGTCTGTGTGAAGGAGAGTCGCTTCGAAAGCCTGCAGTGGAAATCTTCATCCTGGAGCTGTTTCCTACAGGGACCCCTCCCTCCACCTCCCCTACCCAAATGCCTTGCTCCTCTCTACCCCAAGAATCCATTTACCATTTGAAATATATCTTTGGTTTAACAATGTCGGCAGGCTGGCAATAAAAGCTTTCCAACAGGCATCCCTCTTTTTTTTTTTTTTTTTTTGCAGTACGCAGGTCTCTCACTGCTGTGGCCTCTCCCGTTGCGGAGCCTCTTCCGTTGCGGAGCCTCTTCCGTTGCGGAGCCTCTTCCGTTGCGGAGCCTCTTCCGTTGCGGAGCCTCTTCCGTTGCGGAGCCTCTTCCGTTGCGGAGCCTCTTCCGTTGCGGAGCCTCTTCCGTTGCGGAGCCTCTTCCGTTGCGGAGCCTCTTCCGTTGCGGAGCCTCTTCCGTTGCGGAGCCTCTTCCGTTGCGGAGCCTCTTCCGTTGCGGAGCCTCTTCCGTTGCGGAGCCTCTTCCGTTGCGGAGCCTCTTCCGTTGCGGAGCCTCTTCCGTTGCGGAGCCTCTTCCGTTGCGGAGCCTCTTCCGTTGCGGAGCCTCTTCCGTTGCGGAGCCTCTTCCGTTGCGGAGCCTCTTCCGTTGCGGAGCCTCTTCCGCTGAGGAGCCTCTTCCCG
>NW_006789004.1:648983-655122 GCF_000442215.2 Lipotes vexillifer
GGGGGGGGCGGGCTTGGAGGGAAAGGACACCAAGTAATTTTGCTAGGAATGCTGACCAAACGGTACCGAGGTTCTCCTGGTTCAGGTTTTCCTCCCAGCAGTCATTTTAATCAGCACTTCCCCTATTTAATGAGCTTGTAGTGCCATTACATAATCACCCAGCTCACTGGATTAATGACGAAAAGAGGAACTGATTTTTCCAGTTGCATCATTTGAAGTAAATGTTAACTTTCTTTCTGAGTCCTTAGTTAACCGCATTAGCGTGACAAATATGTCTTTGTCTAGCATAAGTAATTAGAATTTAATCACTTTAACTGCATCTTAATTACCCTAAATGAATTGAAAGGACATTTAATAGTAAAGATTAAATTGCCTTAATGAACGATTTTTGTGACTCCATCAATACTTGAATCGCGTTAGCCACTCCTCTCACGCACTTCACCTGCAGTGAGCAGAAGGGTCACTAGGTGGCGCGCTTCGCTCGTTTATTTATTTAATTTCCCCCATTGATCTGTTTTAGAAGACATCAGGAAAGAAAGCGAAAAGCATAGAGTTTATTATGTTCCTTTGATAACCTCTCTTTGGGACTACGAGGTCATCACCAGACGCAAAATGAAAGCAGCGATTTCAGAAACTGTCGATTCTGCGTACCCTATGGCATATGCAAAGCGAGATGAGAAACGCATGGGTAACTGGAAACTTGCCGTGCTTGAGGGAAATTGTAAGTTGCCCGCTGGATGATTGCCAACATATATACAGAGTTTAAGTCAATTTATTATTTTTTAGTGCAGAGTCCTAAAACATGAATTACAGGCAAGCTTGGAATAGCAAGACAGGCACTGATGTGAAGCCAAGAAATATAATTACTGTGCGAGTGCAGATCAGGACACCAATGCCTGAAAGAATGGGAGGTTTGGGCCTTTGGGCCCTCCTCCAGCCTGGCTCCCAATGGACCAGTCCTACCCACAGAAAACATCTAATGAGATGGGTCTTGCCTGTGAATAATTGTTTAAATGAACAAATGGGATAGAGAGACTTGGGTTCCACGTCTAGCTCTGTGACTGCCTCACATTGCCTCTGGCTGCTTCCTCAAAAGAGAGCAATAAAAAGTCTCTCTCTTATAAGTCTTGAGTAAAAAAGAGATAAGTTTCCACAAGTAACTCTCTTTGAGAGTCCCAGAGGGAAGACACACATTCTCTAATTTCGAGAGCTTATTATGCAGAGACTTTCCAGATTGGTGTTTATGACAGTGGATCAGACATTTCCACATTCTGGGTCCACTGACCTAGTGGACTTGCACCCATAATCGAGGCACAGGGTGGAGAGTAAGGGTGTTCTGAGCTTTGAGCTGGGAAAGCTGAGTTCAGGGTCTCAGTGATTTCCAGCTGTGTTACCACAGGTAAGTTATTCAACCTCACTGAACAGAAAAACAGGAAAAATAATGGTAATTGCCCTGTAAACTAGCAGCTCCCAAACTTTGCTGCACATTAAAATCACCTCAGAGCTCTTAAATATCCTAGTGCCCAGGTCATGCCCTATACTACTAAAGCCAGGATATCTGAGGTTTTAGCCAGGAGTCATTTTTTTTTAAAGATCCCTAAATGATTCCAATGCATAGCAAGATTTGGGAGCCACTGGCACAGACAGTGAGTATTAAATGAGAACAACTATGTGCCTAGCACAGTACCTGACTAATAAAATGTACACAATGGACACAAACTCCTTCCTTATAAATTGACTTCCTTATCACTTGCCAAGACAATGTGACGGTTGTACTTCAAGGTCTGGTTCTGTTCAGCTGTTATCAAATTGTCTCACCTAAAGGAGAAGAAAATTTCTAGAAGCTAATTTGTTCCAACTTTGTGATCATGTAACATCTTTTGGGAGGAACATAATGGGGATGATTCTATAGCAAGACCCTGTGATAAGACATAAATTTATATGTTTGTATCAAAATAATAAGATTGCCCTGTGATTGGTCTGGTCATCTAAGCCAATCCTACAATTTCAGAAGAAAATTAAGCTTCATTAGTATTAACATACTTGTATTGAAAAGTCTGTGCAAATCTGTTGATAGAAGACAGTAATTTATGATTATGCACTAAATTCATTCACATTAGAAATCAGTTTTTTCCTTTTTGCTAAACTCTGTGAGGCTGACACTTTTCATGTAAAAATAATGTGGCTTTCTTCTCCCAAAGGTGCTTACCCATCTTATTTAAATACACACAAAATGAAAATAGTATTTAATGCATACTTGTTGAATCCTTTATCCAAGATTATAGGAAATCTACCCTCTAACTACTATGACTTCAATAGGACCCTCCTTCTGTTGCTACTTTAGGTTGGGGACCATTCAATTTTGCCAAGAGTGTGGAAACTGCTGTTTTCAAGGGGACTGAAATGAGACTAGTCACTTCTCATCCAATCCGTCAAGGCTCCTTGGTTGACTTAAAATAGTAAATTGGTGTTTAACTATTCCAATATATGGAATTTACAAAGAACACTGAGCACTCTTACTTGAAGGGCGAGGCTTCTAACTATGGATTTTGAGGAGCAAGACACCTGAGAACCTCCTTTTTAATTACCCACCTTCATTAGACTTGAGGATTTTATTTCTTACAAGGAAATCAAGAATAAATGTTACCGATATACTCTGTAAGAACTATTTCTTCTGAGAACTTTGGGTAGCAGCGTCTGTTTGATTAGCTGAATTTGCCATGAATGTGGAAATGATGACATCAAAACAGCTCATGTAACAACCTCCTCAAAGACCTTGTAGATTAGAGATGACTATAGATTTTCCCCAGCACGGATCAAAGGGACTGAATTGAACATTTTAGCTTAATGATCCAACCCCTGTCGCACCCATAGGGACTCGAATTCCGATTGTATAAGCAGGGGTGCCCATGGACTCAGACGCACACAGAAAGCTGCTGGGGAGGGAGGAAAAAGATCAACCAGCTGATCGACGAGGATAGGTTTGATCTTTTCCATTACTTGACTGTGCCCATGTGTACTACTGGTGGGGCCTCACGATTTCTCATAAACTTCGAAATATTAGCTGTTAGCTTTTGTTTCCTCATCACAACTGTTCAAAGCCATCCTAGCCACCCTCCAGGGGCAAGAGAAACCCTGGCAACAGGCCTGGCTAGGCCCTGTCCAGGGTCCTGACGCCGTACCAGGGCTCCAGGCCGCTAGGCCTCCCAAGAGCCCTTCACCCAGCCCACCAGACAGCAAACAAAGACCTTCAAGCTCAAAGCCTCAGGGCAGCCTTCTAACTCCCATCAGTTACCTGGAAGGGGAAACAACAAAGGGAACGCTAATCCACCCTCCCTTCACTACACCCCGAGCCCCAACCTCCCATTTCAGACTGCCAGGGTCACCTTCTCTACTGTGACCCTGATAGTCTCAAACAAAAACATGCCAGCAAAAGTATAATTTGGATATAATTTCCAAACATGCATCTTGAGAGGTTAGAGTTGGGGAATAATTTGGGGGGATGGCAATTTTGTCTTATCAGTGGGGTAATACCCAGGAATTGTTTAGGAGCAAGACAGATCCACTAGGTATCCTTTTCTCCCTCCACTACACTCTCTACCTGTCAAAACAGTTTTCATTTTGAAAATCACTAAGACATCAATGTTCCAAAAACAAAGCCTCTCCTCTCCGCAGCGGGTTGAACCACAGAGGCTTTCTGGGTGCCTGGCCTCGCGGCCCGCAGGGGGCATGCGCAGCTACTGGGGAAGATGAGTCCACAAGGAAGGCATCAGTGAGGGCACGAGTTTAGCTTCCTGTGGTGCGCTGAGCGCTTGAAGATAAAGAAAGATGCAGCCTGGGCTTTGAGTTGCTTTGCTGCTACAACACAACCGTGCTATTGTTGGCACAGACCATCCCAAGTGCCAGCTGCAAAACAGCGAGGGCAGGACTGGGTCTCTACTGACCCCGATCGCCCTCTGCATGCTTCCAAAGGGCCTGGGGCTGCACCCGCTGGCGGGAGAGCCAACCACCCTCGGGACAGGCCGCAGGGTTTATTGTCTCAGGCAGCCGTGCTCGATGTTCTGACACCAGGTCACCACAAAATAACCATCAGGCCTCCTCAAGCCACAGCAGCAGGTCTCCCCACTCTAGTCAAACTCTCTGCTCCAACCTTCACCACGTGCACACTTAACTCCATGCGCCCCTTCCTCTCCTCCAGGGGTCAGACATGGGCTGTGAGAAAGGCCCACGCAGAGCCTTCTGGGGATTGTCCCCAACGGCCAGACCTGTTCGGCTGGCGTGTGTGTGTATGTGTGGGCGGGGTTCCTAGCCAACTCTCCGGGAGCACGGGCGACCCTTAGGCCTGAGTTGGTGAGGGGACTCTGGAACTCCTCGGCCTCCGCCTGACGACTGGCTGGCCCCCAGGCCACGCAGGGAGGAGTCTAGCATAACGCTTCGGAGATGGCTCTCGTCCGGGGCAGCCAGCCCCCATCGCCCCCAGGCTGCTAGGCGGACGCTGTCTGCAGCGCCCCGCGGGCCCTTTGTTCGGGCCGCAGCCGGCTGAGAGCAGCTGCACTGCCCGAGGACCGCCCCGCAGAGACGCCGGGCATGGCGGGGAGCCAGTCCACTTGGCACCTTCTCCTCCGACTCTTGGGCCCAGGAACCCTTCCAGTTCCTGCGTCCCACACGCCCAGTTGTGGCTTTTCTCCCGGCCCAGAGTCTTCGAGGACTGGAGAAGTGGAGTTCCGAGGGCCCAGCATCGAACTCCTTCTGCTTGGCTCCCATGGCCCAGAGAAGTGAGGGGACAGTTGAAACGTCGCCCGTTGGTATAAATATTAACAAAAAGCAAATGGACTTGCGCGGGAGCCAGTTAGTTATCAATCAACCAGGCAGCAAGGCCACTTATGGCAAACATGGCCCATGTTGGTCCGGGCAAGACTTTCTCATGGCCACCTCCTGGTCAGACTGCCCGCCCTCCCCACGCCCCCCGCTCCCCGGGTGGTCCTGGGGCAAATCCCGTCCAGGAAACAGGCGCAGTCCCGGGTGCTGGAGACCCGTCTGGCTCCCTGGCACCGCTGTTGGGAGGTTTCTTCGCCTCCAGGCACCGCAGGGTCGAAGCGGCGCAGCACCCACCCCTGCCCGAGATCGGGCCTCGCCTGCTGGGTCTCTGCAGCACCCGTTGGTGGGTGTGCAGTGGCAGCCTCTTCCTGCGCCGGCAGCTCCCCTACTGAGGCCGGAGCCTTCTGGAATCCTTAATTGGAAGCTAATCTCCCCGCGTCTTAATAGGCGCCCACGTCAGAGGCGGGGCACCCACCCACCCGCACAGCCCAGCCCCCCCCTCCCCACCTGGGATGAGACGCAGCGTGAGCCTGGTTGCGCTGCACTTTAATGGGGAAGCAGCAAGTGTTACATTGAGGGAACATATATTGATTTTTTAAAGGTAGTTAATTTGGTGAGAATTTTCTCCTGTCTCCCGTCGTCCGCCAGCCGATGTAATTTCGTGAAGAGAAAGCGCTTCTCCAAACACGCTCCCGCGGGCGGGCGGAAGGTTTTGACCCTCCACACCAGGCTGTACGGAACCTGGGGTACCAGGACGGCATGAAGAAGCCACTCTCCCGCTACCCAGCGAAGGAGCCGACCTCGATGGGCCTTGCCTCGCATGGGGTAGAAACGAGTTTAAGGGGTCTTTGAGTGCAACGGCGAGCAAGAGCTGCAAGTGGCACCTCCCTCCGTGCACGGGAGCTGGCAGTGGGGAGGAGGGGGCAATGTCTCACAGCTGCGTCCAACATGCCCTGCAATCCGTTTTTAGTCACCTGCAGTCAGGGCCTACCAGAGATCGTTTGAATGGTTCAGGAAACGGCCTTGTTCCGCCCCCCACCCCCCACCCCCACCAAATTAAAATGTTAACGCGAGGTCTCCTCGTTCTTTGGTGACTTAAAAACAAGTCTTGACTCTTGCTGAGTAGTGGGATTGATCCCGGCTGGCTCCGCACGCGCGCTCATCCCAGCCCGCCCCACCCCTTTAATGAAGTTAAAGAAAGGAAAATGGGAGAGACAACCCCGCATCCGGGTCTTAGGATAACGAGTTCGCTGGGGGTTTGGCGCCAAACTCACGTCCCGCCAGAGTCTACGATATTCCCTTTTTTTTTTTTTTTTTTTTT